>NC_043964.1:8124581-8424581 GCF_902148855.1 Sphaeramia orbicularis
TTCTGCATAAAACTGAAAAAAAAAAAAATCAAACAAACATTCAATAATGTGAAGGATTTTAACCTTTTACATACCAGTTGGAAAATAATAATAATAATAATAATAATAATAATAATAATAATAATAATAATAATAATAATAAAGTTAAAAAACAAAACCTGGCCTAAACCTGGTCTAAACCTGATCTAAACCTGGTCTAAACCTGGTCTACCTCTTCTTCCAGGTTCCGTCTTCATTCTCGTCCTCCGCTCAGTAAAGACTTCCACGTTTCGCTGCAGAACCTTCCCACCACCTTCCACCACAGGAACACCTCAGCGTTCCGTCACTTCATCTCCATCTACGGGACCCACTTCATTCGCCGGGTGCACCTGGGGGGGCGTGTCCACTCCATCACCGCCGTCCGGACATGCGAGGCGTCCATGTACGGGCTGTCGGTTCAAGCCGTCAGTGACTGCCTGTCCGCCGAAGCCAACGCTGCCATCGACGGAGCCAAGGTTGACGCTGCTTCTAGCTTCTGCAAGAAGAAGAGGCGGAGCTTGAAAACCGGTGCCACCTTCAGCCAGGCCTTTGCCGACCGGACCACCGAGGTCCTGGGGGGCGACGGTGACGTGGGCGACATCCTGTTCAACCCTCAGGGGAAGAAAGGCTACAGGAAGTGGCTCCGCTCCCTGAGGAGGGTCCCTGGTGTCGTCTGGTACGACATCAGCCCCCTGCACCGGCTGGTAAGGTCAAAGGTCAAAGGTTAAAGGCCAGGGTTAGGATGATCTGAACAAGAAGATGAGAAAGAAACAATGAAAAACAGAATGGTAACAATGACATTAAGTAAAAAAAAAAGACAAAAGGATGAAAAAATGTACAAGATTAAACAAAATCGGTGACAATGCAAAAGACAAAAACAGGATTAATGCGATAAAAAAGATTTTTAAAAAAAGACCACGAACATTAAACTACGTCAACAAACCTCAGGAATGATATGAGAACCAGAAAGAATCAACAACAGTGAAACCTCATAGACTCAGATTTGGGTTTATGTTTGTCTGAAGAGTTTCACAGTTTGAATAATAATAAAAATAATAATGATAATAATAATAATAATAACAACAACAACAATAATAATAATAATAATAAAGTAAATTAATTTAAAACTAATGTAAAATAAATCTGTTTCATCCTGATCATTAAACTGTGAATGTTGATGGTTCAAATGAGTTCAGATGGTTTCCTGGTCGGTCATAGTCATTCGTAGTTGTTGGTGTTTGTCTGTAGTCGTTCGTAGTCGTTGGTATTTGTTCATAGTCATTTGTAGTCATTCGTACTCATTCGCAGTCATTGGTTTTTGTTCATAGTCGTTCGTAGTCATTGGTTTTTGTTTGCAGTCATTCGTAGTCATTCGTAGTCATTTGTAGTCCTTGGTTTTTGTTTGTAGTTGTTTGTAGCCGTTCGTGGTCATTCGTACTTGTTCGTAGTCATTTGTAGTCGCTGGTTTTTGTTTGTAGTCATTGGTTTTTGTTTGTAGTTGTTCGTAGTCATTTGTAGTCGTTGGTTTTTATTTGTAGTTGTTCGCAGTCATTGGTGTTTATTCGTATTTGTTCATAGTTGTTGGCGTTTGTTCGTAGTTGTTGGTGTTTGTTCGTAGTCAATTGTAGTCATTCATAGTCGTTTGAAGTTGTTCATAGTCGATCACATTCGTTTGTAGTTGTTGGTCTTTGTTCATAGTTGTTCCTAGTTGTTCCTAGTCATTCGTAGTCATTTGCAGTTGTTTGTTGTTGTTCGTAGTTGTTGGCTTTTGTTCGTAGTTGTTGGTGTTTGTTTGTAGTTGTTTGTAGTCGTTGGTGTTTGTTCGTAGTTGTTCGTAGTCATTGGTGTTTGTTCGTAGTCATTCATAGTCGTTTTGTTTTGTAACAGTTGTGTGTGAACTCCAGTTGTTTGTTTCCAGGTGACCGATAACCACATCCTCCGCTCCAGCCTCCGTGACGCCATCAGCGACTACATCCGACAAAGCGCCAAACCTCTGCGCTGCCCATCCAGGTGTAAGGCGGGCACACAGACCCGGACTTGCGCCTGCCGTTGCCATGGACATCGCATGGTGAACGCCGACTGCTGCCCCGCTGAACCTGGCATCGCCAGGATGAATGTGACGGTGGTCCGGGGGGAGGGGCTATGGGGCGACTATTTCTCCAAGACCGACGGCTACGTCAAGGTGTTCTACGGTGGGCGGAGCTCTGTGACACCGGTGATCTGGAACAACAACTTCCCCTCCTGGAACTACAGGATCCGCCTCCAGACTGTCAACCTCAGACGGAGAACGTAAGTTAGCCAAACAAAAAGAGAACAGATGGATTTAAGGAAAACGTAAAAACAAACACTAATCTAAAAACCACAGGTAGGAGGTCGAAGATTGAAAGAATAAAGAAGAGGAAAAAATGAAAGGAAAATCATGGAAAAGGAAGTAATTTAAGGCTCCGCCCACTGGATCAGTCAAGTTCCACTGAAAGTAAAGTTTTATCTAAAAAAGTAAAAATAGAAGACAAAGATGGAAACATGGGATGAAATTAACTCAGGTTAACTTTGGCTAACTAAGGTTAACTCAGGTTAATTCAGGCTAACTCTGGTTAACTCAGGCTAACTCATGTTAACTCAGGTTAACTCATATAAACTCAGGTTAACTCAGGTTAATCCACATTAACTCAGGTTAACTCACATTAACTCAGGTTAACTTAGGTTAACTCAGGGTAACTCAGGTTAACTCACATTAACTCACATAAACTCAGGTTAATTTAGGCTAACTCACGTTAATTCATGTTAACTAATGTTAACTCAGGCTAACTCTGGTTAACTCAGGTTAACTCATATTGACTCAGGTTAACTCATGTTAATTCAGGTTAACTCATATTAACTCAGGTTAACTCATGTTAATTCAGGCAATCTCAGGTTAACTCATGTTAATTCAGGTAAACTCATCTTAACTCAGGTTAAATCATATTAACTCAGGTTAATACTCTGAACCGGTGTTGGATCACAGAGTCATGGTTTTCCAGTTCCAGTCGACCATTCGAGTCGTATCTGAAATATGTGATTGGATGTCTGTGGGGAAATGCATGATGGGAGTCACAGTCGTAGATGGTTAGAGGCTGAAAATGTCTCTGAGTTCTGGATCAGATCCTGGTCCTTCTGCTTCCTTGTTGCTGATGTGTGAATGCGGTTCTGGTTTTGGTCCACAGTCCGATCCGGTTCGAGGTCTGGGACCGGGACAACGGCTGGAACGACGACCTGCTGGGGAGGGCGGTCCTTATCCCAACAGTGGGGAGTGTTCAGAGGAAGTTCAGGCTGAACCACGGTGCTCTGCTGGTCCAGGTGTCGGCGGCGTGCGCTCCCAGCCTGCAGGGGGCGCTGTGCCAACAGTACCTAGCCACGCCCACCTATGACCGTGCCATGCCCACCTACAACCGTGCTACGACCGCTGCCCGGGGCCAACACCCTGGTCTGAGGGAGGCGGGGGTGGGTGGGCGGAGCTAGACCACGCCTTCATCCTCTGAGTCGTGACCCAAATGAAAATGACACGAAAACAGAAAATCGATAACAAGTTCATTAATGAGATAAAAACACAGAGTTTATTGGAACAAACCCATGTAAAACAAGACAGAACACATCAGAAACAAAAACAACAAACACATATGAAAGGAAACGAGTCGGACGTAGAGTTTGATCCATCGACTTGTTCACCGTGTTTGATGTCAGATCATGAATCAGTCGTACGTTGGTGCAGTTTTCACTCAATCGTTTGTTAAACCCTTTGATTTTCTGTGTTTTCATCTGTTCATCATATTTGGATTAAAAACCTGGATTATTGTCATATTTTTGTCTTGTTTTTTTCTGATCAATAAAACAGCATTTGTTCTGAGTTTTTTCCTGAATGTGTTTGATTATTTTTTTGTTCAAACCAGATCTGATCATTAAATTAAATTCATGTCTCATTATCTGATTGATTTAAACGAACATCATTAATGAAGATCAAAAGGATTCAAACCCTCAGTCACAAACTCATTGAACTGAGTTCGTCTAAAAAATACAATTCAAGTTAACAAATCCACAAACTAAACGAAAACTAAACTAACACTAAACTAAAACTAAACTAAACTAAACTAAACTAAACTAAAACTAAATAAAAACTAAACTAAAACTACACTAACACTAAATGAAAACTAAACTAAAACTACACTAACACTAAATGAAAACTAAACTAAAACTAAAGAAAAACTAAACTAACACCAACTAAAACCAACTCTGTAGTTCGTCTCAGTAGTTCTTCTCAGTCGTTCTTCTCTGCAGTTCTTCTCGGTCGTTCTTCTGGGTAGTTCTTTTCTGTAGTTCTTCTCGGTCGTTCTTCTCTGCAGTTCTTCTCGGTCGTTCTTCCAGGAAGTTCTTTTCTGTAGTTCTTCTCTGTAGTTCTTCTTGGTTCAATTGGACAGGTTCAGATGTTAATTTTCATCCTTTTGTGTTTGACAGATGAAGGTTTCTACTGAAACTGATCCATACCATTCTTTTTGTCCGAACATTAGAAGAATAAACCTGTGTTTCTAAAGCTTCAGTATCATTGGGTTCTTTGATTCATCACAGATCAGTGGGTTTGAATCAAAGGTAAAGACTCGAAGCTTAAACAACAGAAGGTTCAAGTATAATCGAATAAACCAAAGTGGATCAAACCAAAGGGTTAAAAGTTCAACTTTAACCTGTTTATGCACAAACTCAACTAATCACAACAGTTCAAACAGTGAAACTCATCCAGGTCAACAGTCCAGGATGAAGCGCAATCAGCCGTGATGCGTTCAAGGACCTGGTTCGTGACTGGACTGAGGATGAGGTGGATCTCTGGGCGTCGGTCCAAACCCTCCATTAAAACACCATCTGAAAGGCAGGGGGCGGGGCCTCGGGCATCACCGCCATTGGCAGCGTCTGAATCATCGGTCTGGACTCAGAAGCCAAGGGTCCAGACCCGGTTCAGTCCAGAACATGGGGTCAAAGGTCAGGGTCAAAAACATGACCGTACCCTCTGACCTCTGATGGACTTCCTGTTTGGTTCATTTGACAACAAGTCTGTCACCAGGTGGAGTTTGGGTTTAATAGAACCACTGCCCTCCGTTAATCAGGTTAACCAGGTCACATGACCTCTGACCTCCACCTGACACAGACTGATGGAGCACTGGGATTTACCATGGCACCTGAACGCAACACACGGAAAAACTCAAACTGGACAAACTGGAAGATTCACAACTGGAATAATGGCAGACCATCATTATTATTATTATTATTATTATTATTATTATTATTATTATTATTATTATTATTATTTTCAGTATTATTATTATTATTATTATTATTATTTTCAGTATTATTATTATTGTTATTATTATTATCAGAATTATTATAATTTTTTTTTCGTTGTACTTTTATTGTTTTGTATTTTTCTATTTATAGAGTTAATGTGTGGAGTTTGCATGTTCTCCCCGTGTCTGTGTGGGTTCTCTCCGGGTACTCTGGCTTCTTCCCACTATCCAAAGACATGCACTAGGTTAATTGGTTAATCTAAATTGCCCATAGGTGTGAATGTGAGAGTGATTGTTTGTCTCTACATGTTCAGCCCTGTGATGAACTGGCGACTCGTCCAGGGTGTACCCTGCCTTCGCCCCTGTGTAGCTCGGATAGGCTCCAAGTAACCCTAGTGAGGATAAAGTGGTTTCAGAAAATTAATGAATGAATGGTTTAATCAAATTCACTGAACCTTATAAATAAAGTGGTGATTAAATGTTTATTTTGGCCTTTCTACACTGAAACACACCAACAGTCAGAGCCCCCTAAAACCTGAACCAGGCCCAGATGTTCAGAGACCTGAATCAGGTCCAGATCCAGGTCCAGGTCCAGGACATCAGGAACCAACAGCAGATAAAGATCAGAATAAAATAATATCATTTAATAAAAGAATTATTACCTTTAGATGACATTCAACAGTTTTCTTTCCGTTCATCTTCTGTATCCTCACTAGGGTTGTGGGGGCGGAGCCTATCCCTGCTACCTATGGGTGAAGGCGTGTGATATTTAGAGATGAACCACCAGTCACTGACACATTAACACCTATGGGTGACTTAGATTCACCTATTAACCTATCAGCGCGTGGGAGGACCCAGAGTACCCAAAGAGAAGATGTTTATTTTATTTATTACATTTTTATTTGACAGTAAAATGAAATAAATTATGACACATGATGTTTTTATAGAACAACATCATTAGAAGAAAGAATGGGATTAAAAAATAATTAAGAATTTCCTGGTATTAGCAAAGTATTTCTGATTAAATGTTTAAATCTGATGGTGTCCTGGTCCAGGTCCTGGTTCAGGTCAAGGTCCTGGTCCTGGTTCAGGTCCGGGTCCAGGTTCAGATCCAGGTCCAGGTTTTTATTTACTGGTCAGAGGGAGCAGATTGTGGCCCCGCCCCTTCTAATCCTCATTCACCTGAAACTGAACACACCTCTGCTGCTGGGGGAGGGGGGCGGGGGGAGGAGGGGGAGGTGGAGGCACAGGAGATGGACTATGAAGGGGGGTGTCGCGCCTGCGCAGTGTCCGCCGCTGCCCTCCGCATCGCCCCCCCTCGGCCCTCCCCCCTCCCCTCTCCGTTCTGCAGCATCAGTACCACCCCCCCTCCCCCTCTCCTCCCTCCCCCCTCCCCCCCCCCGCTCCTCCGTGTTCCTGCCGGGCTCTGCTGCTGCTTCACGCGCTGCGGGGCCACACTGCGACCGCACCGAGGAGGAAGAGGAGCCGCGGAGCCACGGAAGGGGGGTCAGCGGAGGCACGAGCGGATCCAGAGGAGGCACCGGAGGAGGCTCAGCCGAACCCGAACCGGACACCAACAGTAGAATTTAGAAGCGGAGCCGCCAGGCGGAGACGCGTCACACCGCCGTTCTGTTCCTCCCTCCATCTCTGAAACCAGAGGAGGACGCGCGGACCTGGAATCTCGGAGCAAAACGACGAAGGACGCGGCGTCGGAAGCCTCCCCCCCTCCCCTCCCGGACCAGGACCAGAACCACGGCCCATTCTCCGACTGTGAGCAGCCAGCTCGGCGCGCGACACCATGAAGGACCGTACGGCGGAACTGCGAAGCGTAAGATCCATTTTCCTCTTTATTCCATCCATGTCGGCCTCCATGCCCCCCCCACATCCTCATCCTCATCCTCCTCCTCCTGGAGCCGCCGCAGCCTCTCGGCCTGCCGCTCCTCTCCTCCTGCATCCGGAGCGTTCGAAGCGGAGAACCGGCGCATTTGTGCGGGTTTTGCGGGATGTGCGGAGGAGGCTGCGTCTCCGTCGTCAAACCGCCGCGGAGCCGCAGCGCCTCCTCCGACCGACCCTGCTCACATTCGTGGGGTTTTGGTGTGTCTGCGGGGGGTGTGGGGTTAGTGCGGGGGTGGGCACCGGCTGGAGGTCACCCTCTCCGCCCGTACTCCTCACATTTGCGTTATTTCCGCTCATATTCGCCGCTGTTTGCGCGTCGCGGCCGCTTCAGACGCAGAGGCCTCAGGTTTTCATGGCGGTTTTCCTCTCGGCCGCGCAGCTGCATGCATGATGGGAAAACGGCCCCACGCGCTCCCATCCATTCTAATTCGGCCGTGCACGCGTGTCCGGGTGAGTGGACGGAGCGGCGGGTGGAGGCGGACGGAGGATTCGGATTGCAGTGATTTTTTTCTGAGGCCGCATCCTGCCGCGCGCCTCCTCCCTGATCTGGGGCCTCGGGAAAGCCTGAGCATGGGAGTCCGAGGGGCTGATGGTGATGGGGGTTGGGTGTGTGTGGGGGGGTCGATCAGCGGCGGGAAGGACGGAGCAGGATGCGGCGGAGAGAGCGGAGGATGCAGCTCTACCTGACGGTCTGCCGCGTGCCGCACCGCGCGTGCCGCTTCGCGGGGGGGGGGGGGGGTTCCATCGTTTCACCAAAGCCTCACCCATTTTATGACCGTGCGGCTCCCGCCGGGTGAGAGTAGAGCGGAGCGGCGGTTTGTGCCGCTGCTGTGCGCGAACAGCTGATGCTGCCGTTTTGGGCGGATTGTGGTGGGATTTGGTGGGAGGAGGTTGGGGGGGCGGGGGGAGGGGGGTCACATCAGCTGCTCAAACTCTGCAGCAGCTCCACGCGCCTCCGCCGCCGCCTCCACCGGGTTCAACCGGGTTCAGTCCACCGGTACCGCCGCATCAGCCGGTGAGTTCGGTAGAACCACGGATCAGACGCACCAGGTCCAGGGTCACACCTGGAGACCAAACCTGAACCTGGACCTTCAGGATCCAGACCTAATCCAGACTTGATCCGGACCTGATCCAGACCTGTCACAGACCTGGACTAGACCTGATCCAGACCTGTTCTAGACCTGATCCAGACCTGTTCCAAACCTGTTCCGGACCTGATCCAGACCTGATCCAGACTTGATCCAGACCTGTTTCAGACCTGATCCAGACCTGATCCAAACCTGATCCAGACCTGTTCTGGACCTGATCCAGACCTGTTCCAGATGTGATCCAAACCTGATCCAGACCCATTCTAGACCTGATCCAGACCTAATCTAGAACTTTTCCAGACCTGATCCAGATCTGATCTAGACCTGTTCCAGACCTGATTCAGACTTGTTCCAGACCTGATCCCGATCTGTTCTACACCTGATCCAGACCTGTTCCAGGCCTGATCCAGACCTGTTCCAGACCTGATCCGGACCTGATCCAGACCTGTTCCAGATCTGATCTAGACCTGTTCCAGACCTGATCCGGACCTGCTGAGTTCATCATTCATTACTGAATACAAACACTGAATGTGATTCGAATGTAAAACCGTCCAATATTCTGTTTCCTCTCAGATCTGACCCTGGTTGATCAATAATCTGATCACAGTATTGAACCGTTGATTGATCAGCTCATTAAAACAGTCTTATCTGTAAAACACCTTAACTGTTTCAGTTCAGACGTAAAGGACACATGGATTCACTAAAGGAAAATAGACCAATCAGGTGGATATTGATCTATAAGGATAATTATCAATGTCTGTGGTGATTGATTGGAATTAGTCCAAAGCCTTAAAGAATGAAAATATTCAAACTCTGTTTTATTCTCAGTTCACTGATTCAAATGACACATACTTTAAAACAGTGACAAAAGTCTAGATTTAATCAGATTTTGGCTCCAAAATCTCCAAATAACCGGAGTTAGAGGAGGTCAGTGAAGGCAGCATCATCAGCCCCTTTTCCCCTTTTGTTCTGGAATATCCCCCCTTTGTTCCATCGTCTGTGTAAATGAAATGGTGGGTTATGTGGTTCCACCTCTGGAAATCCTCTGGAGGGTTAGGGTTAGGAACAGAGCCCTGATAAAGGTGGAACCAGGATTCAGGAACGCTATGGAAAAGGAACACCTCTGGTTCCAACCAAGAGGGGACGGTTGGAGGACGGATGAATGACGGGGGGGGGCAGGCAGGCGGGCGGCGGTGGGGCGGGGCGGCCGGCCGTGTGCAGTAGACAAACACATCAACACCACCAGACAGATGTGGAACTGGGGACACGCCCACATCCACCAGCTGTTGGTACCTGGGGACACGCCCACATCCACCACCTGTTGGTACCTGGGGACACGCCCACATGCACCAGCTGCTGGTACCTGGGCTGGAGGACTGTATCCATGAGAACATCAGTGGAACGGTGTCAGACTCTGCAGAGGTGAACAACACTGCTATGATCAGAGTATTTCAGACACACAGGTTCTACGTCCCACTGTCTGCTGTGGTCCCGCCCCTTTGATTGGTGATCTATCTATCTATCTATCTATCTATCTATCTATCTATCTATCTATCTATCTATCTATCTATCTATCTATCTATCTATCTATCTATCTATCTATCTATCTATCTATCTATCTATCTATCTATCTATCTATCTATGTGTATTGATCAGTGAGTCGTTCCTTATCGACTGTTGCTCTGACAGTTGTGTGGTTGTTTGGTCCTGATGGGGGTTAATGGGGGGGGTGATGGGGGTTGATTGGCATTAATGGTGGTTGATGGGGGTTGATGGGGTTAATGGTGTTTGATGAGGGGTTGATGGAGGTTAATGGGGAGGTGATGGGGTTGATTGGTGTTAATGGTGTTTGATGAGGGGTTAATGGTGGTTGATGGGGTTAGTGCGGGTTGATGAGGGGTTAATGGGGGTTGATGGAGGTTAATGGGGGTTGATGAGGGGTTAATGAGCGGTTGATGAGGAGTTAATGGGGGTTGATGGGGTTAATGGCGGTTAATGGCGTTGATGAGGGGTTAATGGGGGTTGATGAAGGGTTAATGGGGGTTGATGAGGGGTTAATGGGGGTTGATGGGGTTAATGGGGGTTGATGAGGGGTTAATGGGGGTTGATGGGGTTAATGGGGGTTGATGAGGGGTTAATGGGGGTTGATGAAGGGTTAATGGGGGTTGATGAGGGGTTAATGGGGGTTGATGAGGGGTTAATGGGGGTTGATGGGGTTAATGGGGGTTGATGAGGGGTTAATGGGGTTGTCTCTGGGTTTGATGCTTCAGCTGCTGGACCAGCGTTCACCTCCTTCATTTGCGTTTGTGAAGGGACATGATGAAGCATGGACTCATCCACCTCTACGTCCATGGCCTCTATCTTCCTCCCCCTCCTCTTCCTCCTCCTCCCCCTCTTCTTCTTCTTCCTCCTCCTCCTCTTCCTCAGCTGTCGGTCATCCCTCAGTGTTTGATGCTGAGTAAACCTGTATCTTCCTGCCGTTTTGTCTATTTCCTCTGTGTGTGTGTGTGTGCGTGTATGTGTGTGTCAGCCATGTTGGATGCTCAGTGAGTGAAATCCAATCTGTTGTAGTCGTTCTAATCCTGCCGGTAACTGATGCTGCTGTATCATGCAGCTCCGGCCTCGGTGGTGGCGGCAGCGGCGGCTCTGTGGTAGTAATAATTATATTTTTATGTAATCATCTACATCACTGTGACGCTGCCAGCTGCCCCTCCCCCTCCTGCTCCTGCTTCACCCTGAGCTGCAGCGAGTCCTCACGAGTCAACGCTGACGCTGAGTTACAAAAGCACCAGTTCACCCATGCACGGAGATACGAGGTTATACACATAGGAGGTTATACAGATACGAGGTTATATGGATACGAGGTTATACAGATACGAGTTTATACAGATATGAGGTTATACAGATACGAGTTTATACAGATATGAGGTTATACACACAGGAGGTTATACAGATGCGAGTTTATACAGATACGAGGTTATACAGATACGAGGTTATATAGATACGAGGTTATACGGATACAAGGTTATACGGATACGAGGTTATATGGATGTGAAGTTATACAAATACGACTTTATATAGATTCGAGTTTATACAGATATGAGTTCATACACACAGGAGGTTATATAGATACGAGGTTATACCGATACAAGGTTATATGAGGTTGTACGGATACCAGGTTATACAGATACGAGGTTATACAGACACGAGTTTATACAGATACGAGGTTATACAAATACAAGGTTATACGGCTTTGAGTTTTGTCAGATACGAGGTCATACAGATATGAGGTTATACAGATATGAGTTTATACAGATACTAGGTTATACAGATACGAGGTTATATGGATACAAGTTTATACAGATACGAGTTTATACAGACTACGAGATTATACAGATACAAGGTTATACAAATACGAGTTTATACAGATACGAGGTTATACAGATATGAGTTTATATAGATACGAGTTTATACAGATGTGAGGTTTTACGGATACGAGTTTTTACGGATACAAGGTTATACAGATACGAGGTCACACAGATACAAGATTATACGAATACGAGGTTATACGGATACGAGCTGTGACATTTTTGGATGTGACTCCACCCACTTGAACTGCTGAGTCATTCCTCCATCTGTTACAGGAAACGTTTTGTCATGTCAGACCTTCGTCCTCCTGTTTCAGGAGTAATGCTGCCTTCAGGTGCCATGGGAAGTATGGTAAATACCAGCTACAAACTCCAAAATGGAATTTGAAGCTCAAAATGACCTTTGACCTTTTCAACATGGCATAGAGCAGGGGTGTCCAACCCTGGTCCTCCAGATCTACTGTCCAAACCTGGTCGTCCAGATCTATTGTCCTGCATGTTCCAGATGTTTCCTCTTCATGTCCACCTGATGGTCGTCATCACACTTCTGCAGAGCTGGATGATCAGAGGGACACATCTAAACCATGTAGGACAGTAGATCTGGAGGACCAGGGTTAGACAGTAGATCTGGAGGACCAGGGCTGGATAGTAGACCTAGAGGTCCAGGATTGGACAGTAGATCTGGAGGACCAGGGTTGGATAGTAGATCCAGACCAAACCAGGGTGCTGCTGTCAGCTGATGTTTTGACACAGTTAAAGTAAAAACACTGTCAGATGAGTGAACATTTCCAAAACTGTTTTATCTCAGTATCAGGTCACCATAAACTGTTTCAGCTGTTTTTCATTTCACTACGACAACAAAAGCACTTGAACACAACATACTCGTAACTTTGAATTGTGGAAGTGGAAAAGATGATCTTCCAACAGGACCTGAAGGCAGCGTTAGACTGAGCTGTAAAACTGTTGACAGCGTACGGCCTGTGGGCGATGAGTCTGTACCGGACACATTACATACATGGTGGTACTTTTACCATCGGTACTTTTGTGGTTGGTACTTTTACTTTCAGTACGGTACTTTTGTATTCGGTACTTTTACTGTCAGTATGGTACTTTTGTGGTCGGTACTTTTACTGTCTGTAGCTTTGTGGTTGGTAATTTTACTTTAAGTACTTCTACTTCCAGTACTTTTACTTTCAGGACTTTTGCTGTCGGTACTTTTACTTTCAGTACTTTTGCTGTCAGTACTTTTACTTTCAGGACTTTTGCTGTCGGTACTTTTACTTTCAGTACTTTTGCTGTCAGTACTTTTACTTTCAGTACACTACTTTTGTGGTTGGTACTTCTACTTTCAGTACTTTTGTGGTCTTTTGTGGGATCTACTCAGACCTTCACTGTCCAGTGGTTTCAACATAAAGAGGCTTCGGTCGAGGTTTGGTTTAAATGTAAATTCAAATGTGGAAAATACTTTCATTTTGTCCGTTTGTTTTTATTGGTCCTGATGTTGAATTCACTGATGCTGTTGAACAGAATCCTGTCAACACCACATTCTGAAGAGTGAAGGTTCAACTGCTAATCTGAATGAATATGAAAAGATTCAAATAATGACGTGTTGAATGAGGTTAAAGCAGTTAAAGAACGCTGGGACACATTCCTGCTTTAACCCCTGTTCAGGGTTTGGGTTTTATCAGGTGCACTTCAACGCAGCGTCGAGTTTACAAAGGGCAGTGAATACATCATGAACAGAAGCCTCTGTGGCGTCATTTCCTTCCTGATTTGCTGTTAAATGTGGAGATGCGGAGGGAAAATGATGAATGTTTTTATCCTGATTCCATTTTGAGTTCTGATGAAGCTGAATGAAAACCTTCCATGTTTGTTTTGGATCCATCCAACTTTTCTGGGTCCAACATTAGCTTCAATGTTTCCTTCTGGAGACTAAAACCAATTATTTTGTCATTTCTGACACATTCAACTTCACTGGAATCGTTAGTATTTCATTTTTTATTTTTATTTTGTTTTTTTAACCCTTATTTAACCACTTAAGTTAGTTCAGAACTGATTCTCATTTTCAATAACGACTGCAGTCACTTAGTGAATCTAAACGACTGGTCATGTGACCACCTGGTTACGTAGAGACACTTTGACATGGAAGCATGTGAAGGATTGAACTTTCACGTTTCTTATTAGTAGCTAAAAATGATAACGTCAACTGTGTTCAGGTTTAGAACAGTGCGACACATGCTCATTGACAGTCGACTGTGGTGACACCGTTGGTTAGTTGAATATTGGATCGTGTGGGTGAGGAGAAGCATGTATATGTTGAACAGAAGAGGATCCACAATGGAGCCTTGAGGAATGCATGTTTTGAATTTGTTCCGATTCAGGGTTAGAACCTGATGTTTTTCCTGATTGAATCAAAAGAATCTTTGACCTGTTTTCTAATTGGTTCTAGGTTGTATCACTAGCTGGTTTCCATGACCCTCAGAAATGCACAAAATGTAAATTACTCTATAGAAAACTGGTAATGGAAACACCGAAATGTCGCAAAAACTGTCAAAGATTGTAAAACAGTTTTCCCGCTCTCATGAGGTGGTTTTGGAGTTGTTTGGATCCAGAAGTATAGTGTACCAGTGCACTCTAAACCCATGGAATGGTTTAGTCCTGTTCATGTGGTCCTGGTGGTTTTGTCCTATTCATGTGGTCCTGGTGGTTTAGTCCTGTTCATGTGGTCCTGGTGGTTTAGTCCTGTTCATGCGGTCCTGGTGGTTTATTCCTGTTCATGTGGTCCCGGTGGTCTTGTCCTGTTCATGTGGTCCTGGTGGTTTACTCCTGTTCATGTGGTCCCGGTGGTTTTGTCCTGTTCATGTGGTCCCGATGGTTTACCCCTGTTCATGTGGTCCCGGTGGTTTTGTCCTGTTCATGTGGTCCTGGTGGTTTTGTCCTGTTCATGTGGTCCCGGTGGTTTTGTCCTATTCATATGGTCCCGGTGGTTTAGTCCTGTTCATGTGGTGGTTTTGTCCTGTTCATGTGGTCTTGGTGGTTTTGTCCTGTTCATGTGGTCCAGGTGGTTTTGTCCTGTTCATGTGGTTCTGTTGGTTTTGTCCTGTTCATGTGGTCCTGGTGGTTTTGTCCTGTTCATGTGGTCCCGGTGGTTAAATCTTGTTCATGTGGTCCCGGTGGTTTTGTCCTGTTCATGTGGTCCTAGTGGTTTAGTCCTGTTCGTGTGGTCCTGGTGGTTTTGTCCTGTTCATGTGGTCCTGGTGGTTTTGTCCTGTTCATGTGGTCCTAGTGGTTTAGTCCTGTTCATATGGTGGTTTTGTCCTGTTCATGTGGTGGTTTTGTCCTGTTCATGTGGGCCTAGTGGTTTAGTCCTGTTCATGTGGTCCTGGTGGTTTTGTCCTGTTCATGTGGTGGTTTTGTCCTGTTCATGTGGTCCCGGTGGTTCTGCTCAGTCCAATGGTCTCCCCTGTGACCCTGTACTCAGAACAGGTGGTTCTAGTTGGTTCTGTCCAATAGACACTGGCTTTAGTGGAGGAACTGCTTCCCCAGGGCAGGACAAGTCTGAGGACACCAGAGGGTCAAGAACATCACACATTTCATTAAACGGTACCCGGGTCACGGGGAAATTCTGGATCCACAACTGTTTGTTGAATTCCTGCTGTCCAATTGTGTCCCATAAATCCATAGTGCGTGTCCATAAATGCGGACTTTTCCTTAGGCCGATTCTGCGTTCCCTTCTTCTGTAGTTGAAGACAGTCAGTGCAATAGCAGTAGATGAACCCACACTACAGTGGACACACCGTGGAGGTTTGGATCCAACTGAGGCAAACATCTGCCTTCAACCAGAACCAGAACACAACTAGACAGGACTGGACCACAATGAACACATGTGGACAGACGGGACTGGACTAGAATCACACAGCAGAACAAAACGCAGTTCAATGGAAACACCTACAAGGAGAAACTGGACTGGGTCCAAACTGGACAAACTGGACTGGGTCCAAACTGGACAAACTGGACTGGGTCTAAACTGGACAAATATGGGTTTGATTTAAAGTGTCTGTAAACCAAGGTCCAGAAACAGAACCTGACGTTAACCCCTGGAGGGTCAAACCGAACCAAAAAGAACCAATTTAATCTGACCACAGAGATGTGAGGCTACGGACACACATGGAGTGTCTGTGACCAGAAATCAGCTGTTTGTTTTTTCTGTGTCGTCGCTGTGAATTACGGGAAATTTGGCGGTTGGTGCAGCTCCGGTTCTGAGCCAATAAAAACCCAAAGGTGTTGAAGGTTTTGAACTAGGGATGCACTGATACCACTTTTTTCCAGACTGAGTACAAGTATTTACATTTGAGTACGTGCTGATACTGAGTACCATTACGAGTACTTAATAATCCCATTCCAGTTCTTAGTTCCTTTTGTAAATGTCCTTTATTGTCGTTGTCGTTAGTCTGACTGGAACAAAGTGCTGCTACTGACATTTAATATGTTGGAATGAGCGTTTCTCAATTAATCCACCAGGGGGCGCCGCCCTGAATTAACCATACTGGACAAATACCACGAAGAACAGTAACGTGTTTTTGAGAAGAAGAAGAAGAAAGTCAGTAATAACAAACATGGACACGACAGAGGAAACACTAATGTGGTACTAATATTGCAGCGTTTTCGCTATTAAGGTTTAAAAGTTTAGCTTCAGCAGGTAGAAAAAAGAGAAATGAGCCAGAAGTTTCGTTTTCACTTCCGCTGGTGGCGGTCTGCACCACTCTGTACCCCCAGCCGAGCCCTGGGTAGTTGTCCTAAATCTGTCAGTAGTTTTTCTCTAAGTCACACAGTGGCTCTTTGAACAGATCCTTTACCCCCACGGTTCCCGCTGGTATTCTCTGTCTGGGTACGCATCTGCCAGCACCTGGAAACCGGATGGAATGTACACAGAGGACGGACAGAACACTGCGTCCATATCTGTCAGTGTTACTTTTATCACTGTCATTTATTTTGAAAAATCTCCACACTCTTCACACTCCCCACACATTATTCCACCACCGCGTACCTGCTGCACTGAACTGTGAATGTCACATGGCCGTATCGAATATCTTTTACGAATACGAGTACACACACGGAGTATCGGAGCCGATGTCCAATACTCGTATCGGAATTGGTGCATCCCTATCTTGAACCATTGAATAAAGCATCAGTTCAACATTTGGATTGCAGCGTTTATGCAGATGTAAAAACAGGGTTTGACCCCATGCCCCCTGGGGGGTGATCCCGCCTCTGTTGACTGTCTATGACTATTTTTCTATATTTCGATGCTTTGGTTTGTTTGTAAAATCATCCAGTGGTTGGAACTAAAACTGACGTGTTTTTACTGAAGTCGATGGATCAATGTGAACATTGAGAGTAAATTCACATGGATTTAACAGAGCCGTTTGATTGGATGACGTGTCTTCTATTTACATTAAGAAGGCGTGGATCAACGGGGGTGGGGGTGGGGGGGGCATATGCCATCTCAAACCCATAGATTAAAGCAGATGGGGGCGGGGCGGGGGAGGGGCCACAGTGTTATTTATAGATGCTGTCACTGTGTCATGTGTGACCTGACGTGACCCATCAGAACGCACATTCAGACAGGTCTGAACCCTCATCACCGACAGCCCATAACATGCACAGAGGGCACCAGTGTCACAATGTTTACAGACAGTTTGGTTTTACTTTGTTTTTTTTTCATCAACTTGATCCATAAACAAAAATACCAAATACTGAACAACTGTCATATTTGTAACCCTTTAAATGTATATAATGGAAACAAAACATATTTTTGATGCAAAAACACAAAAAGTTGGCTTTTTTTCCAATATTCTTCATATAAACTGTATTTTTTTTTTTTTTTCCTCCTGTCAACTGTCAGTGATTCACACCAACACTGGTTCATATTCTTATTATTTTTGGTTCTAGGTCAAATGTTAAATGTGTCAGTGTGTATTTGGTACTCACTTGGTAGAAGGGTGTTAGTGTAGGAATTTAACACTGTTTATTATGGGATGGATTTAGTGGATGGATCAGAATATAAACAATCAGACAAACATGTGGTTCCAGGTACAACAAGCCCTGCCCCTAACAGGCATTGTTTGTTATTTTGGTGTGGATCCAACTGATGTCATCATGTCTTCATGCTGATGTCATCATGTTCGTGCATGTGCTGATGTCATCATGTCTGTGCGTGTGCTGATGTCATCATGTCTGTGCGTGCTGATGTCATCATGTCTATGCGTGCTGATGTCATCATGTCTGTGCGTACTGATGACATCATGTCTGTGTGTGTGCTGATGTCATCATGTCTGTGTGTGCTGATGTCATCATGTCTGTGCATGCTGATGACATCATGTCTGTGCGTGCTGATGACATCATGTCTATGCATGCTGATGTCATCATGTATGTGCGTGCTGATGTCATCATGTATGTGTGTGCTGATGTCATCATGTCTGTGTGTACTGATGTCATCATATCTGTGCATGCTGATGACATCATGTCTATGCATGCTGATGTCATCATGTCTGTGCGTGCTGATGACATCATGTCTGTGTGTGCTGATGTCATCATGTCTGTGCATGCTGATGACATCATGTCTATGCATGCTGATGACATCATGTCTATGCGTGCTGATGACATCATGTCTGTGCATGCTGATGACATCATGTCAATGCGTGCTGATGACATCATGTCTGTGCGTGCTGATGACATCATGTCTGTGCATGCTGATGACATCATGTCTGTGTGTGCTGATGTCATCATGTCTGTGCATGCTGATGACATCATGTCTATGCATGCTGATGACATCATGTCTATGCGTGCTGATGACATCATGTCTGTGCATGCTGATGACATCATGTCTATGCGTGCTGATGACATCATGTCTGTGCATGCTGATGTCATCATGCCTATGCGTGCTGATGACGTCATGTCTGTGCATGCTGATGACATCATGTCTATGCGTGCTGATGACATCATGTCTGTGCATGCTGATGACATCATGTCTATGCGTGCTGATGGCAAGTCTGTGTGTGCTGATGACATCATGTCTGTGCATGTGCTGATGACATCATGTCTATGCGTGCTGATGTCATCATGTCTGTGTGTGCTGATGACATCATGTCTGTGTGTGCTGATGTCATCATGTCTGTGCGTGCTGATGTCATCATGTCTGTGCGTGTGCTGATGACATCACAGATGCATTTAATCCATTATAAGTAAATGGGGAAAAAACAAAAGATTTTAAAATTTCATAAAAATGTGACCTTTGACCTACTTTTCCCAAAATGTAACCACATTTTGTGTGTGTGTGTGTGTGTGTGTTGGGGGGGGGGGGGGGGGTACATAGTTTGACTGAAATGTTCTGAGTCTGGTTTGAGTCTGGTTTTATTCCCATGAACCCCTGGGTTCAGTGTTTTTCCAGTCAGGGCCTCTGTAGACCAGCATTTGTCCAATGACGGCCTGGTACTGTGCTGTGCTTCCAGTCCTCAGAGCACCGTGATAATAAGACTATTGTATTAAAATGACTAATATCTTTCAAAATACTAATACAGAGATATTTAATGAGGACATAGAACTACTGAAAAACTTTAGGAACTGGACACACACACACACACACACACACACACACACACACATTGACACATACACATACACACTCTGAGACCTTCCAGTATTATGGTATAGATAAATATATATTTTATTTTATATATATTTATGTATTAGTCCAGACAAAAGGAACAAAACCAAATAGAATCACAGGGAAACACAAAATAGAATAGAATACAATAGAATACAATAGTAGTGGGCGGGGCCTGTGTTTGCTTTGGTCAGGTGACCTTCCATCCATCTGCTATGTTACTGTTTGTTTAATGTCTCTTTGTGGCGGCAGAGTCACTTCCTGTCACCTGATACTTTACAGCGAGTCAGAGCCCGCCCACTTTTCCACAGCCTTAGACCCCGCCCACTGGTAGAGTGAGGCAGACCCACACCAAAACACCTGACATGACGAGAGGTGGGCTGAGAATGAGCAACATATGGAATTAATAAAAATTAAATGACATTAAACAATTAATAATGTATTATATTATTATTATTATTATAACTATTATTATTATTCCTTTCAACAAAAAGTCAACATGTAACATATTAACTGTGATTAAGTACAGAATGAATATTCTATGAATGTATGTATTATAGATCTATGACAGCGATCCATCTGTCATAGATCCATCTATCATAGATCCATCTATCATAGACCCGTCTGTCATAGATCCGCCTGTATGTGCAGTATCTGTTCTTTTTACAGTTCTCTTCTGTAAATGTGCTTCTAACTGCAGGCCTGTTGCTAATGATAGCTAACCCATCAGGTCTGTGGTGCGTTCGCTGCCCGTGGTCATTCTTCGTTCAGTCGAGTCAAGGGCAAACCCAGCGTCAGCGCTGAACACCAGAGGTCACTTTCACATCCTGACGTGGCTCTGCTCCCATGATGCCTCTGTTTCCTCTGCATTTGATCTGTCTGAGCGTCTTCGGGTCCGTTCAGATTGGACCGGTTCAGACCGGTTCTTATTGTCTGGGTTCAGGGGAGCGCGGTTCTGTCTGATGTGGTTTGTGTCTTATGAACGGATCTGCTCGGTTTCTGTGATGTATGAAGACTCAGACTCAGACTCAGCCTTACCGTCACTGGATCACAGATCGGATCAAAACCAGACCCAGGTCCGTGTGCACCATGAATGAACAGCATCGAGAATAGAGGACAGTGGGTCCAAACAGGTCCAAACAAGTCCAACCAGGTCCAAATAGGTCCAAACAGGTCCAAATAGGCCCAAACAGCTCCAAACTGGTCCAACCAGGTCCAAACAGTTCCAAATAGGTCCAAACAAGTCCAAATAGGCCCAAACAGCTCCAAACTGGTCCAACCAAGTCCAAACAGTTCCAAATAGGTCCAAACAAGTCCAAACAGGTCCAAACAAGTCCAAACAGGTCCAAATAGGCCCAAACAAGTCCAAACAGGTCCAAATAGGCCCAAACAGGTCCAAACTACAGTCTAAAAAGGACTAAAACAAACAGAAAAACCTTTGAATGTTTCCACTGTTGTCCACCGTGCATGAGCAGATCCAGCTGAAGGATCTGGATCTGGATCTGGTTCTTGAGGGTGGATGTACATGGGTCTGACTGAAACCAACCTTTACTACACAAACGGTTCAGCTCTTCCAGAAGCGTCTCCTCCTCCTCCTCCTGTTCCTCCTCCTCTTCCTCCTGTTCCTCTTCTTCCTCCTATTCTTCCTCCTATTCTTCCTCCTCTTCCTCCTCCTCAGTGCATGTGCAGTATCTGCTGACTGAACACTATCTGTGTGGGAGGTTGCTCATGTGATTTATGGCAGCAGCTCCATTTAATGGGCCTCCGATCGGACCGGGCCTCTCACTGTGTGTTTTTATGGGTTTGTGAGCTCATATATTATAGATAAGCCCCTCCCCCTCCAGCGCTGGGCCAGCAGCCTCTCAACAGCCCCCTCCCCCTCTGAGGCTCAGCACCTTCTGCTTCTACATATTTATTGAGCTGAAAGGTAACTGAGGAGTCACTGCAGAATTATGGGAAATGTAGGCGAGGGGGTGACGTTAGGCTGATGTCACAGGTCTGATCTTAAACCATGTGTTGGCCGCCCCCCCTCCCTGAATCACAACTGACGAAAACTCAGGTGGCATTACAGTGGAAGGAGGCAGTGCTGATGTGGGTGGGTCGGCCATGTTTGTAGTTTTTACTTTAGTTTATCATTCCCATTGAGGTGAAGGCAGTATAATTGTCAGTGGGTGGGGCTAGAGCATCACCTTTACTTTTGTCACCAATGGTCTTGTTTGTTTTGATTGTTGTAGGTGGATCTAAATATGGGTCATAGTTTTCTCTGCTGTTGAACCTCGCTCCAATTTTCATCTTTCTTTATTGTCTGTGTTTAATCCTTCGTGTGTTCATTGGATCAGTCATGGATTCATTCATTCATGTTTGGGCTTTTTCACTCCTGTTTCTGGATTCAGTTACTAAACCTTTTTCTGTTTTCTCTGTTTTTACAGTTCATTCACTGTTTGTTTGTATAGTTGTTTGTGTAGTTGATTGTGTAATTGTGTGCTACCTGTTGTGTTGGGGGGATCCCTGGTGTACACGAGACACTGTGATGCCCCGGCGGTGTGCGTTTGCTCAAGGGCAGGTCAGCTGGTGGATGCGGACGTTGTTCTGAAGGAGGCGCCGTAGACACAGACCTGGTTCAACTGTTCTGTGTTTGATGACCTGTTTGAACATGAAGTTGTGTTTGTTTGTTTGTTTGTTTGTTTGTTTGTTTGTTTGTTTGTTTGTTTGTTTGTTTGTTTTTCTGCTTTGTTCACTTTTCCTTCAACAAAAATTTTTAGATTTGATGTAAAAGGTCAAATAATCAAATCAAAAAAATCATGATTTCATCCAAACTCTGAAGGAACATCCACAATGTCCACAGCGTCCACAACATCTGACAGTGTCCACAGTGTCCACAACATCCACATTGTCCACAACATCCGACAGTGTACACAATGTCCACAGCATCCACATCATCCGACAGTGTCCACAACGTCTACAGTGTCCACAGCATCCACAATGTCCACAATGTCCACAGCATCCACAACGTCCACAGCATCCGCAATGCCCCCATGCCCATAACATCCGCAGTGTCCACAGTGTCCATAACGTCCACTCATCCGTCCAGTTGGACTGACTCTTAAGGACATGATTTACCGTCTGAGTCCTGAGTCACCATGGATGGATGGACTGGTGTGACCTCCTTCATCTCCGTCCTTCGCCCATTCGTCCATAAAACCATGTCGGTGTCTTTGTTGTTTTATTTCATTTCTTTCTGGTCTTTTGTCTCCGTCCTCTTTCACGTCCTCATCATCCCTCTGGCGTCTCCTTCACCCAAAACCCACAGCTGTTATTTATAGAACACCACTGTGTGTGTGTCTGTGTGTGTGTTCACTGTGTGTCTGTATGTTCATTGTGTGTCTGTTTGTGTCTGTGTGTGTGTCTGTCTGCATGTTCATTGTGTGTGTGTTTGTGTGACTCTTTTGTTGTTTCATTTCTTTCATTTGTTTGTGTAGTTGTTTTCATGGTTTTAAGGTTGAAAAACTCCAACTCCCATGAGCCTCTGCTGCTGCATCGAGGGGGGAGGGAACAAGGAGACAAGGGAAGGAGTGAAGGGACTAGTGCGGTTGTGGATGTGGACAGTGGTAGACCGGTCACACAGAGCACAGATGGACTCTGGGTAGAGCCAGCCACCCCAGAGGATTGTGGGTAACGCGCTTCACTGCCGGCATGATTTAGACTCACAAACACATAGTGTGTATTCATGCATGGAAACACACAAACACAACAAACACAAACACACAAACACCTGGGGTCAACGTCCTGGTTTCAGTGAGGATGAAAAAACTACAAATACTAGCATAAAAACTACAAAACCTACGTACAAAAACTACAAATACTAGCATAAAAACTACAAAACCTACGTACAAAAACTACAGATACCAGCACAAAAACTACAAAACCCGCATACAAAAACTACAAAACCCACATACAAAAACTACAAATACCAGCACAAAACTACAAATATCAGTACAATATACAATACTGTAATTTTTAGGTTTATTAACATCTGAAAAATGACAGAAAACATGAAAAAAAATTAAAATGATCATGTGATGAGGATGGAAAAAAATGCAACAAAAAGAAAAAATGAACGAATAAAAATTAAAACTAAAGTGAAATGAAAAAGACAAATAGAAAATAATAAAATGACATTAATGGAGGGTCAGGGGTCAGGTGATCATGTGATGTGTCATGTTGGGTTTGGGGTTCTGGATCCAATCCAGATCAGAATAAAACCACTAGACCCGGGTTCCTTCACTCTGACCTTCATCCACTGGCACGAACTCGTTCTGACATATTTAAACTCTGCCCCCCCGCTGTTGCCACGGAACTGGTCCTGACCGAGTACCCACCTCGCCTCTCGACTCCTTTTCCCCATCCTGCCCCTCCCCTCCCCCACACTGAATGGATGCTGTGGTGGATGGCTCCCCTCCCCCTGTATCCTCCCGCTCCGCCCCTCCCCCACGCCACCCTCCTCCTCCGCCGCCGCAGGCCTCCCGTGTTCGCTCTGTCACGTTAATCTGGTTAATTTGGTCAGAAACACGAGGAGCGAGTACGAGTCCGATAAACCCAGAGTAGAACCGACCCTGAACGCATCAGGACTGACGGAACCAAGAGAACCAGTAGAACCAACAGAACCAGGAGAACCTGCAGAACCAGGAGAACATGCAGAACCAGTAGTAGAAGCTGAACCAGGAGAAACAGCAGAACCAGCAGAACCCACAGAACCAGGAGAACCAGCAGAACCAGGAGAACCAGTAGAACCAACAGAACCAGGAGAACCAGCAGAACCAGGGGTACAAGCAGAACCAGGAGAACCAGCAGAACCAGGAGTACAAGCAGAACCAGCAGAACGCCGCCGCTCCGGTTTGACCTACATTTATTTAATGATGGGAACGCTGCACCTGAACACAACACACCATGAACACAGGGAGGTGTGGCGTTCAGGGACACAGAGGTTTGACTGTTCATGACAGAACTGGAGACACTGACCTCAGTCCACGACCAACTTCTCGTCCTCCTCTTTTTTCTCTTCCTCCTCCTCTTCTTCGTCTTCCTCCTCCTCTTCTTCATCTTCCTCCTTCTCCTCCTCCTCTTCCTCCTCCTCCTCTTCTCGTCTTCCTCCTTCTCGTCCTCCTCTTCTTCGTCTTCCTCCTTCTCCTCTTCATCCTCTTTTTCCTCCTCTTCATCCTGATCTGAACAAATGATGAAGATGATTTTGATTCACAATTAACCATAAAGTCACACAATGAATACACAGATTACCCTGTGTACTGTGTACTACTACTGTGTACTACTATTGTGTACTGTGTACTGCTACTGTGTACTACTACTGTGTACTGTGTATTACTATTATGTACTGTCTACTACTACTGCATACTGTGTACGACTACTGTGTACTGTGTACTACTACTGGGTACTTCTTTAAGGTTCCTGAAGGCATCGTTGTATTTTCTTGCTGATCAATAATTCATCAAACATCCATTAAAGCAGAGTTCAGTCCATCAGTCGCTGACCTTTGACCTTCACTCAGAGTTCCACTGTTCTATTAAACATCAAATCAGTTAAATTTATTTATATAGTGTCACATCATGACAGTTGTTCTGTGATCTTTTACATGCAGAAGTGGAATAAACCAGACTGTTAAACCAACAGAGATACAGGAGGGCGAGGATATATATATATGTGTATATATATATATATATATATATATATATATATATATATATATATATATATATGTGTGTGTGTGTGTGTGTGTGTGTGCCAGTCCTGTTACTGGAATAGGACTGAGGTGTTTAAACAACATGGTCAAAAACATAAATATATTCATGTTATTTACAGTTAAGGCATCAGGACCCTGAACACATCTTAGTGATGGACATAAATCTATTTCAGAATAATCTGGTAAAGGGGCTGTTGGGGTAACAGGGCTGTGTAACGGGGCTCAGTAAAACATGGACACCAGTTAAACGTGTATTTCAACCAAAATATTGTGGCTTTTTAGTGGAACAAAAACAAAAAATAAAATTGAATGATTTGAATCCAAATGTTTGATAGTTAAAAAAAAACAGTTTTTGAGGATTTTTATGTTTCAAGTCATTTTTCTGAAGGTTTGAAATCATATATGGATAAATGTTCAGGACACATCAGTTAATAATGAAATGTGTGTTATTGCTCATTTTTCAGTATTCATGCTTTTATCATCCTGGAAATGGATCGAATATCATCAGTTTTTTTTTTTTTTTATTAATGACATGAATTTCATGAACGTCTTCAAAGTGTTAAAGGACATTTTTGTTCCTTTTATTCATGTCTTAGTGTTTTTTCTGTTTTTTCCTTAAATCTGTCGATAATCATCTGTTTTTGGTCATTTGTTTTTCTTCTGCTCAGTAAACATAAACCTCATAAACAGACCAACATGGCCGCCGCCGTCGTCATAGTTACGGTGTTTTTGGGGGCTGTTGTGGTGTTTCCGCTCTGTTTCATTGGACCTGTTCCATTAAAGGTGTCGGAGGTCGAGGTCG
Organism: Sphaeramia orbicularis; assembly: GCF_902148855.1. NCBI lineage: Eukaryota > Metazoa > Chordata > Actinopteri > Kurtiformes > Apogonidae > Sphaeramia > Sphaeramia orbicularis. Next base: position 8,150,478 of record NC_043964.1, read on the forward strand.
CGCTATACGACCACACAGTTACTGATTAAACTCCACCCCCCCACGCCCCCACCCTCTTTGTTTCCACCCTTATCTGCCCCCAGCAGGCGCCTGTGTGTCATTTCCCATGAGCGTCGGCGTCTTAAGCAGATGTGTCGTTCACCTGTTTGGACTCTGGTGTTGATCCAATCAGACGCAGGTTTAACAGTTAAAACCAGGTTGAACTGGGGTTCTTCGGGTTCTTCAGGTCATGTGACTCCTGAAACACAAACAGCAAATAAATGCAGGGAACTGCCTCTGTGTGGGCGGGTCCTTACAGTGTTAGGAGGACGTGTGTGTGTTGACATCATCGCCGCGGTCCCACACTGTGTTGCCAGGTTGTCCTGTTGCTGTGTCATCGGGTTGCCCTATTGGTCTGTTGCCATATTAACCTTTTGCGGTGTTGGTGTGTTGCCCTGTTGCTGTGATGCCATATTGCCGTGTTTTTGTGTTACCCTGTTGCCATGGTGCCATGCTGGTGTATTGCCCCGTTGACATGTTGCCTTGTTGCTGTGGTGCCCTGTTGTCGTATTACTCTGTTATGTTGCCATATTGCCACAGTGCCATGTTGGCATATTGTCCTGTTGCTGTGTTGGCAGGATAGGCATATTGCTGTGTTGCCATGGTGGTATATTGCTGTGCTGGCATGTTGGCGTATTGCTGTGTTGGTGTATTGCCCTGTTGCTGTGTTGGCTTATTGCTGTGTTGCCATGTTGGTGTATTGTCCTGTTGTGTTAGTGTATTGCCCTGTTGCCGTGCTGGCTTATTGCTGTGTTGGCGTATTGCTGTGTTGCCATGTTGGCATATAGCTGTGTTGGCATATTGCCTTGTTGCTGTGTTGCCATGTTTGTGTATTGTTGTGTTGCCATGTATTGGCCTGTTGCTGTGTTGGCATATTGCTTTGTTGCCATGTTGGCATATTTTTGTGTTGCCATGTTGGCGTATTGCCCTGTTGCTGTGTTGGCATATTGCCCTGTTGCCATGTTGGCATATTGCTGTGTTGCCGTGTTGTTGTATTGCTGTGTTGGCATATTGCCCTGTTGCTGTGTTGGTGTATTGCTATGTTACCATGTTGGCGTATTGCCGTGTTCGTGTATTGCCCTGTTGCTGTGTTGGCGTATTGCTGTGTTGCCATGTTGGCGTATTGCCCTCTTACTGTGTTGGCGTATTGCTGTGTTGCCACGTTGGTGTATTGCCCTGTTGCTGTGTTGGCATATTACTGTGTTGGCGTATTGCTATATTGGTGTATTGCCCTGTTGCCGTGTTGGCGTATTGCTGTGTTGCCATGTTGACATTTTGCTGTGTTGCCATGTTGACTTATTGCTGAGTTGCCTTGGTGACATTTTGCTGTGTTGCTGTGTTGCCGTGTTGGCATACTGCCCTGTGGTTGTGTTTACATTTTGCTGTGTTGCCCTGTTGTCGTGTTGACATATTGCTGTGTTGCCCTGTTGGCGTATTGCTGTGTTGCCCTGTTGGCGTATTGCTGTGTTGCCATGTTAGCGTATTGCTGTGTTGCCGTGTTGGTGTATTGCTGTGTTGGCATATTGCCGTGTTGCCGGTCCAGCCGGTCTACCAGGTGGAGCTGCCTCCGTCGCCGTGGGAGACAGTGCGTCCAGGTGGACCAGGTTTAGCCCCCTGATAGGGACTTGGAGGACACAGAGGACAAACACACACACATACACACACACACATACACATACACGCCTCCTCGTCTTCCAGAACATGTGACTCGGTGCCGGCGTCTGATTGGCTGCTGCTGTAAACAGATCCAGAACCAGTCGATGCAGGACTTGGAGGCTTTGATCCATTTATAGAAAGAATGTGGTTTTAGATGTTTGTGATGAAACAACGCTGATTTAAATGTGGAGACGCAGACGTCTGGGTTCCATCAGGTCACACCGCTGTTTCTGATCAAAGGTCAAAGGTCGTTTCAACGCTTACAGAACTGTCTGGTCTGTGGATGGGTTTCACTGGGACGTGATTTTGTGTCGGTTCAGATGGTTTTTCCTGAAGCTGACCTTGTTTCCAGTGGGTTCCGTGGGTTCTAAACCCGCCGGTGCCGGTTCTGAACCCTTCTGTCTTGTATTGATCTGATTTCAGATCTGCAGTCGTTCCTCATCGTTCTGTCAATATTTACAGAACTGGGTTCACTGTAAATGTGGACTACAGTCCCCATGATCCTTTGCTCAAAAACACCATTCTACCTAAGATGTAATCAGATTACACCTGTTTTTAACATCTCATCTCTCAGTGTAAAATGTGCAGTGAATTTAAAGTTTTTAACTGAGCAGCTGTGAGTGTTTAATGCACAAAATGTTCCTCAAACTGGAATTTAAACCTGATTTGAATGTTTGTTTGTTTTTTGACATTTTTGCACCAAATCGATTATTGATCAGTTGATTTTGATTCAGTTTTGGTGGAACCGTTCTGGTGTTGTTCCTGTTTTTGAGTCTGAACTGATCTGAGATCCGGACTAAAGTTCCCATCATGCCTCGGGTTTGTTTGTGTGTGTGTGTGTGTGTGTGTGTGTGTGTAACCCCACCTCAGGGTGTCAGGGTGGGTGGAACTACAGGTGATGAACTCCAGTTCCCATGGTGCCTCTGGTGCCTCTGGTCAGGCTGCAACGTTTTAAAGGTTAAATCTTACATTTGTGTTGAAGTTTTAAAGTTGATTCATTTTCAGGATGTTTGGTGGAAAAAAAAAAGATCCATCTGGCCTTCGGTCACCGTGCTGCCTTTACTGACTGTGAAGAAAATTTACTCTGCACGTTGTGTTATGTTCACTGCCTGTTGCCTTCACTGACCTAACTCTGTCTCCATAGGCTAAGGACAGTGATGATGATGAGGAGGTGGTGCAGGTCGACAGGGACCACTTCATGGACGAGTTCTTCGAACAGGTGAGACACACAAAGCACACAACCATGGGTGTGGGTGCCTTCAGGTATGACATGGTGTGTTCATGTGTGACGTGGTGCCTTCAGGTGTGACGTGGTGCCTTCAAGTGTGACGTGGTGCCTTCAGGTGTGAGGTAGTGCGTTCAGGTGTGACGTGGTGCGTTCAGGTGTGAGGTAGCGCGTTCAGATGTGACGTGGTGCGTTCAGGTGTGACGTGGTGTCTTCAGGTGTGAGGTGGTGCATTCATGTGTGACATGGTGCCTTCAGGTGTGTGTTCAGGTGTGACATGGTGCGTTCAGGTGTGAGGTGGTGCGTTCAGGTGTGACGTGGTGTCCTCAGGTGTGAGGTGGTGCGTTCAGGTGTGACGTGGTGCCTTCAGGTGTGATGTGATGCATTCAGGTGTGACGTGATGCCTTCAGGTGTGAGGTGGTGCCTTCAGGTGTGCATTCAAGTGTGACGTGGTGCGTTCACTGTCCACAGGTGGAGGAGATCAGAGGCTGCATAGAGAAGCTGTCGGAGGACGTGGAGCAGGTCAAGAAGCAGCACAGCGCCATTCTGGCCGCACCCAACCCTGACGAGAGTAAGAACTACACAACGACTACACAACAATGCACAAAAATACAGTAGAAACAGCACAGACACAAACACCCAACACTGACCAGAGTAAAAGACACACAACAACATAAAAACAGCACAAAGAATATCTAACAAACACCAGACACACACACACACACATCAGAGGCTGAACCTGTTTCACCTGAACTTCATTTGTTTGTATTTTTTAAGTGTTTTTTTTTTTTTTATCTTAATCGTTTTTTGTTATTTTCTGTGAGCAGACGCCGACTGTTAATAAGATACACCCACAATGCAGACTGTTAATAAGACACGCCCACAATGCAGACTGTTAATAAGACACGCCAAAACGCTGACCATTAATAAGACACATCCACGTCCATGACACTGACTGTTAATAAGACACACCCACAATGCTGACCGTTAATAAGACACGCCCACGAGTCAACTGCCACTACTGCTGCACTGACAATGGGCCAATCAGAGGTGTCTCTGTGCAGTTGCCACATAAACACATTAAAACGTGTTTCTGTGTTCTGATTGGACGTTTGTGCATGTGGGTGTGTTTTTTACCTTGTGACATGTATGTCAGTGGAGAGGAGGCGTGTCCAGCCGTGCTTGTTGCTGATTGGTCGTGTGTGCATGTGGTGGTTTTCTTTTATTGTTGCATGACCAATGATTTGGATTTTCTGTTTGTGTTTGTGTCCTCGTTTCCTTCCTCCTTCGTTTGCTCCTCATTTCTTTCCTCCCTTCTTTCATTTGCTCCTCGTTTCCTTCCTCCCTTATTTGCTCCTTGTTTCCTTTCTTTGTTTCCTCATCGTGTTTTGTGTTGCATGCACTTGAAGCTCCGCCCCCCACTGCATGACGAGGAGGCGTGTCCTACACACATGTGAGTGACGCCACATTTTTCCTTCATTAAAAACATGGAGCTGAAACAAACACAGACGTGTCCCTTTAATCACAGACAGACCATAATATACACAGAGGGTAAGGAACAGGGTTAGGGTTAGGAACAGGGATAGGGTTAGGAAAAGGATTAGGAACAGGGTTAGGAACAGGGTTAGGGTTAGGAACAGGGTTAGGGTTAGGAACAGGGTTAGGGTTAGGAAAAGGATTAGGAACAGGGTTAGGAACAGGGTTAGGGTTAGGAAAAGGATTAGGAACAGGGTTAGGGTTAGGAACAGGGTTAGGGTTAGGAACAGGGATAGGGTTAGGAAAAGGATTAGGAACAGGGTTAGGGTTAGGAAAAGGATTAGGAACAGGGTTAGGAACAGGGTTAGGGTTAGGAACAGGGTTAGGGTTAGGAAAAGGATTAGGAACAGGGTTAGGAACAGGGTTAGGAACAGGGTTAGGGTTAGGAAAAGGATTAGGAACAGGGTTAGGAACAGGGTTAGGGTTAGGAACAGGGTTAGGAACAGGGATAGGGTTAGGAAAAGGATTAGGAACAGGGTTAGGGTTAGGAACAGGGATAGGGTTAGGAAAAGGATTAGGAACAGGGTTAGGGTTAGGAACAGGGATAGGGTTAGGAAAAGGATTAGGAACAGGGTTAGGAACAAGGTTAGGGTTAAAGGTACAAATGTCAGATTGTTTTATACAGTTTGTTTTTTACTTTTTTTTCTCTTTCATAACCTTGATCCATAAACAAAAATACCAAATAATCAATAATGGTCATATTTTAACCCTTTAAATGTTTGTAATGAAACTAAACTATATTTAGAACAGTAAGGACCACCCACATAAACTGGAGTAGTTAGTGTTTATTATTCCTCCTCATATGTCAGTGATCAACACTTACATTAGTTCATATTATTATTATTATTATTATTACTATTATTATTGGTTCATATTATTATTATTTTTGGTTGTAGGTCACAGGTTTAATCCAGTCACAGGTTGTGTTTTTTTTTTACTGGTTGATGGAAAAAAAAGGTTTTTGCTGAAGAAAAAGGATCCGAACATGAACGACAACAAAGAAATATGAAAATATGAACATGAACTGGTCCAGTCATCTTCTCCTTCTTCTTCTTCTCCTCCTCCTCCTTCCTCTCCTCCTCCTTCATCTTCTCCTCCTTCATCTTCTCCTCCTCCTCCTTCTCCTCTTCCTTCTTCTTCTCCTCCTCCTCTTCCTTCGTCTTCTCCTCCTTCTCCTTCTCCTTCTCCTTCTCCTTCTCCTCCTCCTCTTCATTTTCTCCTCCTCCTCTTCCTTCATCTTCTCCTCCTCCTTCTCCTCCTCCTGTTTTCAGAGACTAAACAGGAGTTGGAGGACCTCACAGCTGACATTAAGAAGACAGCCAATAAAGTTCGTTCAAAATTAAAAGGTAAGTGAACGCATCACTGTTTCAGCCACTGGAGTTCAGAGGCATGATGGGAAACCTAAGTGGGCGTGGTTTAAGCACTGACACGTCACTGATCAGAACCAAGAAGAAGTAGAAAACATGTGACAAATAAAACCAATGTGGTTTTATTGATTATCAATCGACAGATCAGTGTCATCATATCAGATGTTTATCAGTTCTGTTTTAGTCAATCAGATCAGATATAGTTTTATTGATCACTGGGAAATGAAGGTTATCAACACAACAACGAATGTAATATATAAGAAATATTATATAAATATGAATAATAATAGAACTAATAATTATTCTAAGTGATTTTAGTAATAATAGTCAAAAGTAATAAGTAATAGAAGTATGTAAGTAATAATAGTAATAATAACAATGATAACAATAATGAAAATAATAATTAATAATAATAATAATTGTAATAATCTTGTTTGTTTCTAAATGAACCTGATTTAATTCAGAACATTTACTGTTTCATAGTTTTTATATAAATACACTCAGACATAAATATGAAGATAAAGGGATGAACCTCGTTTTATTAAACACATGTTTGTTCATTAGTGTCTGACACATATATATATTATAGAATATTATATAGATTTAATATTGATGTGTTTCTGTCAAACCTTATCTTCTGTCGACACTAAAATCCCTTTCATGTGTTTTGAATGTGTGACCTGTTTGTATTTACTTTGTGCTTTACTGTCCTTTTCATCCATCTATTTATTGAATATCCTCATATTTTGAGTATTTGTGTTGATGTGAATTCAACTGTGAACATACAGATCAGATCTAGATGCTGCCGTTCTATGGTCGGACAGGCTCACGGTGGGCGGTTCTACCTGCACTGGCCTCAGGGTGGCGCTGGGGCGGACAAGTCATGTGACATCCACTTACACCCATGAATGTGAAGTACAGACGTGACAGAGGCAGCGGCGTTTCCTCCAGACCTTATGGCGTCGTGAACGGACGAGCGTCGACCTTCACACACAAAAACATAGATATTTAAATATTTATATATTTATAAGCACAGACACGGGCCTCAGAGCGGCACTCAGGTTCATGGCGCTGGTTCAAGGTCATCTGCGCTTTAATGTGAACGGCCGCAGGACCAACAGCTGATCTGGGCGGGGCCTCCCAGAATAGCAGCCAGGGAGGAGGCCAATCAGAGCTGGAATTCACCACCGACCTGCGTTTGACTCCGCCCACAGCGCCATCCCCAGGTCTGACTGAATCTGAACCACATGAACAGACTCGGTTGTACGTCCTGGTTCTGGACATTTAGAGTGTGATATCACTTCCTGTTTGTGTCCAACAAACACATGCAGGTGATTTGAATGCTGTACTGAGATGGTGAAGAGGAGGAGGAGGATGAAGAGGAGGAGGAAGAGGAAAAGGAGGAGGAGGAGGAGGAGGAAGAGGAGCATGAAGAGGAGGAGGAGGAAGAGGAGGGGGAGGAGTACCCAGGGCGTACTCAGCTGTTGTTGACCCTCTGTTCTTCTGTTTTGGTCCTTGTGGGTTCAGCTGAAGATCTGAAAATGATCTGATGGAACCGAAGCAGAACCGACAGAACATCTACAGAACCCACAGAACATCTAGAGAACACACAGAACATCTACAGAACACAGGTTCAGATAGTCCACAGGTTCTGGGGTGGACCCACAGACGGACCCTGGACTAAAACCAGACTGTTTGATCCCAGTGTGGAGGAAAATAAACCTGACTGTTCATGTGTCAATCATCTGACTCAGAGGTGAAGCCCCACCCCCTCGGCCATGGGACATAAACATAGACAGAACTAGAAAAGCAAAGTTAAACATGGCTGATCACCTGATGTCAGTCACATGAGACTTGACTGGTTACCATGGAGACCTCAGACCTGACTGACAGACTCCAGACCAGCTTTGCCTCAACTTCCTGTTTGTGTTTTTTCTGCAGCAATCGAGCAGAGCATCGAACAGGAGGAGGGTCTCAACAGATCATCAGCGGACCTGAGGATCCGCAAGACGCAGGTGGGTCCACTACAGACCGGGTTCAGAGCCCGGGTCCGGCTACAGACTGGGTTCGGAGCCCTGGTCAGCTGAAGACTGGGTTTGGAGTCCAGGTCCAGGCTGTAGCGTTGTGTTGTTGTATAGTTTGGTTGCCATGTTGACGTCCATCCTCCATCCAGAACAGCTGAAACATATTATTCACACGATCATTCTCATAAATGCAGTAAAACAGACTTTTGTTTGTTTACTTAAACAGATGTTTTTCCTCTTTTTGTTTTACTTTTTTCCCTCTTTTTGTTTGTTTACTTTATTCTTTTTAGTTTATTTACTTTTCCTCTTTTTGTTTGTTAACTTTTGTCCTCTTTGGTTACTTTTTTCCTCTCTTTGTTTACTTTTTCCTTTTTTGTTTGTTTACTTTTTCCTCTTTGTTTGTTAACTTTTCCTTTTTGTTTGTTAACTTTTATCCTCTTTGTTTACTTACCTGTTTTTGTTTTACTTTTTCCTCTTTTTGTTGACTTTTTCCTCTTTTTGTTTGACTTTTTCCTCTTTTTGTTTGTTTACTTATCCTCTTTTTGTTTGTTGACTTTTTTCCTCTTTTTATTTGTTTTCACTGAAGTTGAATCTAAATGAAACACTTGAATCTCTTCATATTTCAGATCTCGTGTTTACAGATAAACATCCGCTTTTATTCTTCATCTTCCTTTGCTGCTGTTGGTGGAGTCAGTCTGATACTGCAGGATGCTACTCTGTGATTGGCTGCCTCTCCTCTGCTCATATGCTCCGCCCTCTGCTGGTGGACATGAGGTGTTTTCACTCCGGATATCTGGGTCCGTTCTCGACCTGGACACGGTCACACTTTTCTTGCAGCTGTTGCGTTCACAAACGCATACCGCGGTACGAGATACAAGTGTGTTCAGGGTCCACACAGTGGGAGGAGCCATGGACGGAACCCTGTCACAAACACAGAAGGGACAAACCATGACATCATCAACCAGCGACTATTCTGTTCACAGGTTCCACTGTTCTGTCTGTGGTCCTGTTTGACGAAAACAGAAGAACCACCTTCACTGATATGTCACTGAGCGGTCCAGTCCATAAGGCTGGTTCGGTCTGGTCCAGTCCGGTCCAGTCCAGTCCGGTCCATACGGCTCAGATCCGAGGCCGGTCTGGGAATCAGGTCCCTTCTGGTCTCAGGTACAGATCCCTTTACCTTCTGTCCTGGAGTCCACGTTGACCAGACCCAGGACCTTCTCAGCTGGACTCGGGTACAGTACTGATGCATGGAACATTTGGATTCACATGGATCACATTAAGTGGACTTTGGGGTCCAATGGGCTCAGACACGGACTCGGATACGGACTCGGACACAGACTCGGATACCCAGTGTGAAAAGGGCCTTGAGCATTGAACCCACAAGAACCTGGACTTCAAAGGAACCGGTTCCGTGTGGGTTCAGGGAACACGTTCCTGTTCCCAGTTTTACAGTTGAATCTGAACGGATGTTTGGTTTTGTCGTATTTTTGTCGTATTTCCTCCAGATACTCAGTGATGACACTAACACACATTGACTGGTTGTTTTTCTTCTTTGTTGATGTTTGTTGTGCAGCACTCGACGCTGTCGCGTAAGTTTGTGGAGGTGATGACTGAGTACAACACCACGCAGTCCAAGTACCGCGACCGCTGTAAGGACCGCATCCAGAGGCAGCTGGAGATCAGTGAGTAACACAACACACACAACAGACACACAACAGACACAACAGATACACAACAGACACAATGGACACACAACAGACACACAACGGACACACAACAGACACAACACACATTCATCAATTTGACAGAACTAGGAGAACCAGTAGAACTGACAGAACCAGTAGAGCCAGTAGGTTCAACAGAACCAGTAGAACCAGTAAGTCAAATAGAACCAGTAGGTCCATCTGTGCCTGTTGTTCCGGTTCTGACCCTGGTCTGTTTTCTCTCGTCAGCTGGCAGAACCACCACCAATGAGGAGTTGGAGGACATGTTGGAGAGCGGAAAACTGGCCATCTTCACCGATGATGTAAGCACTGCACCTGAGCCCACCTTTGACCTGGGCCCTCCCGTAACCCCTCCCCCCGGGGTCGTGGGACGGCCTCTGGGTGCTCTGTCACATCCGGTGAAAACGGCCTGTGTCACATGACTGTGTCACATGACAGCGGCAGAGCAGGAGGAGGAAGAGGCGGAGCTTTTATTGTGAAGAAGCCATAGTTGAGTGTTGTTTACTTCAAAATAAAAGCTCAGCTGCTGCTGCGAAGCCCAGGTCACATGACACCAGGCTGGGTCATGTGACCTGTTGCTGAGTACAGGTACAGCTGTGACTCCGCCCCCTGTGATATCACTTCAAGAGGAAACAGGATCACAACAGGTGTGGATTTACTGTGAAAAGTAAGTGACAGGACACTGAAACCGGATGAAGAAGACGAAGACCACCACAGTTTCCTCTTTTTTTCTTTTCCTTTTCTTTCATTTCTTGGATCTTCTGTTCAACTACAGTTTGTCTGAAATGTGTTTATGAACTTCACGAATCAAGATGATTCTGTGAAGATGTTTTTAATCCAAAACTATTCTCAAACCTTCTCCAAATCTGTTTCTAATGAACAGTGTGTTTGCGTTGTGTTGTTGTTCATTTCGTGCTGTTTCCATGGTTACAGATTAAAATGGACTCTCAGATGACCAAGCAGGCGCTGAACGAGATCGAGACCCGACACACCGAGATCATCAAACTGGAAAACAGCATCCGTGAGCTGCACGACATGTTCGTCGACATGGCCATGTTGGTGGAGAGCCAGGTGAGGGGTATGGCTGTAGAAGGGGCGGGGCCATTCTTACACCTATTACATGTCTGTTTCATGTCATGTCTCTGTTTTCAGGGAGAGATGATCGACAGAATTGAGTACAACGTCGAACACTCCGTGGACTACGTGGAACGAGCTGTATCCGACACCAAGAAGGCCGTCAAATACCAGAGCCAGGCCCGTAAGGTGAGCGTCCAGTCAGAGCACTGATCTGTGGCCAGCGTCCAATCAGAGCGCTGATCTGTGTGTGTATCTGTTTTCAAACTCCGCCTCTTCCTGTCCCCCCTGTAGAAGAAGATCATGATCATCATCTGCTGTGTCATCCTGGGCGTGGTTCTGGCATCAACCATCGGCGGCACGCTGGGCTTCTAAGATGCTCCACCTCCTGCCGCCGTGACGACCGACGCCAACTGACCGTCCGACTGACAGCCAGCAGAGAAAAGAAGAAACACCGACTACGACGACAACTACACAAAAACTTGAAACACAAATGCAAGACAGATAACCAATCAGCTAGGGAGAGATAATCCAATCACAGATAAGGACACGCCCACACCGCTGGGTTGGTTCAACAAAGACAAAAAAACCAATAAAAACACATCATCACATCGTAGACGATAAACACACGGCGTAAAAGAAGGTTCAATAAACCTATTTATTCACATGTAAATGTATTTACGTATGGGTCAGACCTGTAAAAACCATGACCTATAGTACAACATGTTTGTTTGTTTTGCTTTTCTTCTTATTTTTAACCGTTGTTTTCGTTTTTCGGGAGTCTCCGAGGACAGTGATGGCGAAGCTGTGGGGCGGGACCTTCTGTACGACGGCGTTCGGCAGCCAATCAATATTTATTTGTGTTTTTTTTAATATTTATTTCTGTCTTGTTTTGTTCTGAGCAGAGTCTGTTTATGACGCCGTCGGTTTTCCACAGCGATGTTTCAGGCGCCAACATCAGGAACGCTGTCCCGCAGGGCCATGCCCTCCAGCTCTTGTAGATCCAACGCGTCTCCTCGATTTCGAGAGGGAGGGGCATACCTCGCCCTTGGCCACCTCTCATTGGTTGTTTACTCCTGTCATTCACCTGTTATATGAGCCCGACCTGCAGCAGTGTTTGGAAAACGACCAATCGCGATGCGCCACTGGTCGCAGCTTTCTAACCAAAGTGTGGCGGGGGCGGGACTCTGGTTTTCCTGCTGAATCCAATTGGCTGATGAAGACAATGTGACGTTTGACTGACAGGTGAAAGGTGGGACAGAAGGGGGGTAGAAGAGGAACCTGAGCCTGATCTGCGACAGAAACCTGATTAATCGTACACGTGTGAAAATGAGGAAGAACCTGAGATTTGAAGAAAATATGTTAATGTTAGCTTTAAAAAGTTCAAACCCCGAAGAAGAAAGATGCAGATTTTGTCTGATTCCAGTGACACTTTGCTTGGAAGCATGACTTTATAATTATTTATTTTAGTGTTTCAATCAATTAGCCTGCTGGCTAGCATTAGTTGTTGTTAGCTAACATTAGCTAAACTTCCTATTGTGTTAGCTAACATATGTTAGCTAAGTGGAGATGCAGGTTAGCATGTTAAAGGTAGCTTGTGTTAACTGCAGATGGATTAGAAGCTACTTGTTGGACTCAGTGACATCATTACTAGCTAACATCAGCTAGCATTAAACATTTTAATCTGTTTTACTAGTTGTGAAAACAAGACTCAGATTCTTGATAAATAGTTTAGTTGTGTTTGTTCTTAGTCTGGAAGACATAATGTCACATCCTTATGCAGATGATTTTGGCTTCACCTAACTCACAAGCTAATGTTAGCTACAGCTAATGCACTAGCTAACACCTGAATCTCTTAATTCCTGACACGCAGAACCGTCTGTTTTCAGATGTGTGGATCGATGGGTTTCGGTTTCAGATTAGGACGTGACAGGAGGAGGAGGACTGTCAATCTATGCAGCTTCGATATGAGGAAGACGACTTGTCCCGCCTCCCCCGCCTGACACACCCAGTGAGGAACGTAGATGTTGTAGTCAAGGCCGTCACTTCTGGAAGATTCTAAAAAATGAAGAGAACACATTAAAAAGTGAAGAAAAACTTTAGAAAAACCAACAAACGAGGTAGAAGTCGCCAGTGAGCCCTGGTTACCTGAGTGCTGTGGTTTTTTTCGTCGTTAACGGGGAGCGTTTGTTGCTTCGTTGTTTGTGGTGCTGCTGTTTTAGTGTCCGTGATGTATCGGCCATTTCCTCCGTCCGACTCCGCCCTCCATCCACATCAGGAACACCATTCCAACACAGTTAAATCACACCAGCGCTAGTGTTAGACCGCACCGCTTAGCATGCTAATGGTAGCTCGTGTTAGCTGTAGACGGGTTAGCAGCTGCTTGTTGGAGTCTGATCCGGTTTTTGATTCTTAAAGACATTTCCTATGTTCAGACGAGCGCTGACACAAAACAGACACAAATGTCGGGTTTGAACCACGACTCACATCTGCAAGAGTGAACGAACACGACCTTATGCCCTGATTATTCAGTGAAACTCTTCAAATATTAGTTGCAGTGTCACAGTTAGCTTTAGCATTAGCTAAATTTAAAGCTATTTAAAGTGAGTTTCCCTCAGCGCACCGAGACGACGTACGTGTTGGTTTTGTTTCAGACCTGACCGTATGTGTTTGTACACGCATGTTTGGTTTTGTTGTTGATGTGTTCAGAGTTGAGACGTACCACTGACGCATACGTCGTCTCGCTTCGGACAAACGGACGTGTTAGCGCTCAGCATCGACACTTAGCCGCCCTGTGATACAGTGGCGTGTTCGCTTCTGTTGAGGTCGGCAACTAGATGCATTTACACAAACAACCAATGAACACCGTTAATGTCAAGAAAGAAAGTCGATTAGATGGTCTGTTGAGTCACAAAGTGACAAATGATAAAAAAAAAAACAATTACAATACAAATACAAGCGAGTTTGATCATCAGTCTGGAGAAGGAAAAAAAGCTCAAAAACAGTGGGAAAAGAAAGACGAACAGAAAGAAATCACATTGTTCTTTAAAGTCATTGGTTTCAGACATTGAACTATTGGTTAAAAACATATTTTAAAGTTAAAACTAAAATCGAACCAGCAACACTTCACGTTTCACGTTAGCGTCTTTTCTGTGGCTAACGACACTTCCTGTGTCTGAGACGTCGCACGCTCTGTGGTTTTCTCGTTTCGGGTTTGGAGTGGGAGTGGAAGTTTTGTTGAATTTTTTCGACTTCCCAGAACCAAACTGTTGACCAAAGCTCGGCCCCAGCCTCGACAAGCAGCGGAATCCGGTAGATGTCTGTTGGGACTGATCGTTGGTAGATTTAGCGTCATGTAGCACTTTTCTCTGCTGTCGTGTTGTCGACGTTCATGGCTGCGTTCTGTCTTTGCGTGGTTTCTTTGTGCTTTTGCTGTGTTTAGACTGTAGTTCACGCATTTAATCTGTCCATGCTTTTCCCCCGTAAACCACGCCCACTTCGTCCTCTGAACCACCGACCGCCCCCTGGCTGCTTCACAGGTTGGTACATTTCCCTCTGCCGATTGCTCGACCGACGCCACATTCTGTTTTGTTCCTTCCGGTTGCGCTCATCACGGTGGTCCCAGTTAACGGATCGGCGACATGGGGACACCGTTTGTAGCACCGGCTTGTTGACACTGACATTTCATTGTTTGTTTGTAAAGTTCCTCGCGTCTCGTCGGGAAAGAAAACACGGACAAATGTCTTAAAAACCACGTAACCTGTGGGCGGTGCGGGCGATCCGTGTGGGCGATTCGCGCGGTCGGTCCTGAGGTTCGTCCAGGTGTTCGTGCCCTCATCGTCTTCCCTCTCGTGTTGTTGGGCTGTGGGTGGTCGTCGTGGCGACCCCTCCCGTCCCACGTAATAATGATAATAATAATAAAATAGGCATGCAAAAGCGTCGTGGAGTTTGCATGATGGTGTTTTTTGTCCCCGACCCCAGGCTTTTCCTCCATGTCGTGCACTTTACTGCCCATTGTCCATCGTTCCCTCTGCGTAGTTTTACGATCTGAGGTCGAGTCTGACAAACGAGGTCTAGAAAGGACTAGTGATACGTTTCCAAATCCACCGCCGTTGACTTGAGCCAACCCCGGACCTGGACCCTGACGCCCCCTTCAGGGTACATGCCGCTGTTACTGACTGACCCCTGTGCTTGTTCGCTTCCTATGGCTGCACCGTGTCGTGTTTTTGTGAAGGCTTCGTCCTTTGGGATGTTCCTCGTCGCTCTTGGTGTGAACCTGTGGAAAACCCACCCGGCCTCGTGTGTGTGCAGCATGCCTCCCTTCCTCTTTGGTGATTGGTGCAGAAATGCGTGAATGTGCGTGTGTTTTGTTTGCATCGGAGCAGCGCGAGTGTGTTTTCGATGTCGAAGCGTCCGATCACAGGTCCGAGGGATGCGGCCGTTTTATGAAACCCCGCTTTGTTTTTCCTGAGATTTGCAAAATGCGAGAAACTCTGACATGTTAACGGACACCATGATCACTGTTCTTATTCTATTTATTACAATTCAAACCAAAGCGTTTCTTGCCCCCCCACCCCCCCAACCCACCCATGTGTTCTCAATACATTCTCCGCTAATATCAAAGAGCACAACGCAAGTCGAGTTTACACTGAGATGTTTGTCACAAAAATATCTTTCAAAACAGTCCCTGCCCCTACACCAGTGCATGTTGGTCCGTCAAACCGTCCCATAGTTACGAAATTGCCCCCCCCCACCTGTAGATGTTAGCGTGTGATCTGATTGGTTCGCATCCATCATTACGTTCCCTCCTCCTCCACTCGAGGCGTATACGGAGACAG
Organism: Sphaeramia orbicularis; assembly: GCF_902148855.1. Taxonomy (NCBI): domain Eukaryota; kingdom Metazoa; phylum Chordata; class Actinopteri; order Kurtiformes; family Apogonidae; genus Sphaeramia; species Sphaeramia orbicularis. The sequence continues at coordinate 8,165,964 of NC_043964.1, forward strand.
CGGTGGTGCTTTTCTTACTCTATTTATCGATTGCTCTTGTTCTTGTTGTTTTGGTGCCGTTTTTTTCTGTACAGCTCGTTTACCGGTCTCTACGTTCACGCCTCCGGACCGGCGCCCCCTGCAGGTTTGGCGCTTGTTGCTCATTGGTCATTTGCAGATTAACTGGTCAAAAACAACCAAAGCTTCACAAAACCACCAGCCCATGTTTAACCGTGAGTTTAATTGGAGTAGCTGGCCAATCACTGCGAAACGGCTCCGACTATAAAAGTTTGGTTGAAGTTCTCCTTGACAACGACGCTGCCAAAAAAGGGTTTTCCTCTTTAATCGTCACTTCTCCTGCGGCGAATTTAACGAAGTAACAGTCTAGTGATAAAGTAAACAGATTTAACGCATTAACACCGAAAAACTCCAGACCCTGTTTCTGCAAAAGCTGATGTTAAAACAGCTCCATTGAGTTGTGTTGTCAGTGTCTGTAAAGGTTCGCATTAGCATCGACCATCTCCGGCGACACAGATCACTTCCATCTCAATAATTCATTTATATCGTGATGCACATTTAAGACTTTATTTTGAAAAGTGACACAAATCCTAAATCTGCCTCCAGTGACGTAACAAACTGAACACCTTTGACCCGTTTGATAGCCTCGAAGCTAATGCTCAGAATCAGAAAACACACACGTGCAGTAGATACAATAGACAATTAAATGGGGAAAAACCCAAGAATGATGACATCCTCTTCATCATCATCATCATCATCATCATCATCATCATGATGCCGCTCAGTCTGGCGTTAACGAACGCCGTCGCACAAACCTGCAGCGAGTGTTGAATTCGGAGCGTGAGGAAGGACTGAGGCCTCATCAGCTGAAGTCACATATATAAGAAGAATATTCTAAACAGATTCTATATAGAAAACATCAGCACATCCTGTCAGTGTAGACGTTACTGCTTGGGTCCGTTTGTACAGTTTGTGTCTGAGCAGGACACGAAAAGCAGAAGACGATCATCCACAGGGAGATGAATGGCCACGGAGCCTCCAAAGATCCACCGGGCCTTGGAACCCGTCGTCGTCGGACAGAACCCAGCACCATCGGCCGCGGTCGAACGCCACTTCATGACCGCGCGTCATGGGTTGGTTTGCGTCTGACTTCCACATTTGTACTGAACAGATGGAGTTTGGGTTTGGTTCAGGTGGTGCCCAGACCTGTTTCTGATGGCGTTCAGGCCTGGTTCTGACGGCATTCAGGCCTGGTTCTGACGGCGTTGGGGCATGGTTCTGACCTGTTTCTAATGGCGTTCAGGCCTGGTTCTGACCTGGTTTTGACGGCATTCAGGCCTGGTTCTGACGGCGTTGGGGCATGGTTCTGACCTGGTTCTGACAGCGTTCTGGCCCGGTTCAGACCTGGTTCTGACAGTGTTCAGGCCTGGTTCTAACAGGGTTCAGGCCTGGTTCTGACAGTGTTCGGGCCTGGTTCAGACCTGGTTCTGACAGCATTCGGGCCTGGTTGTGACCTGGTTCTGACGGCGTTCAGGCCTGATTCTGACAGCGTTCTGGCCTGGTTCAGACCTGGTTCTAACGGCGTTCCGGCCTGGTTCTGACGGTGTTCAGACCTGGTTCTGATGGTGTTCAGACCTAGTTCTGACGGCGTTGGGGCCCGGCTCTGTGCGTTCAACTCCTTCGTGGATGGTTTTTGCCTTCCTGAAGCTCCTTCGTAAACCAAACCCTTTTCGGTGTCCTGCTTCGAACCACAACGTCTGGGTTCATTTTGGCTCCAGCTTCTGCTCTCAAACAGTATTTGGTTTGCATCAGTGTTTTTTCTCAAGTGGGAGGGGTGGGAGGAGTCAGGGGAGGGGCCAGGAATATAGACCACACCCACTTGGTCTCTGCCATAACGAGTAGGAAAGACACTTGTTATTATCATTATTATTGTGGTTATTCTTCTGATTATTACCATAAATGACAAATAAAAATGCAGTAACATTTGCAAAAACCCAGAGGGAGAAAGAACGGCTTCACACAAAGTGAACAAACAAACATCCGAGTCGAAAAAAGGAGGTTCTGACCATTATAATAGCAATGATTTAAAGAAGTACAAAAGGAGTTATGTTATCATAAATAATAGTAGTAATATTGAATATTGAATGCTCGCAATTTTGTCAAACTGAAACTGGATTCTTTGTGTTATGTAATTATTGTAAATAACTTCAGAGAAAAAATGACTTGCATGTCTATGTATAAATCTACTGAGATATCTAATCCTGTCAAAGTTGACCCGCACTTCGACCCCGGTCCCTGCCTCACCAAGCCCCGCCCCCTTCATCCAAACAGCCCTCTGATTGGCTGACAGCAGAGAGAACAAAACGCGTAGCTTCTAGTGTCTTCGTCTGTCATTCGCTGCATTTACACCGACCTGAAAAAATGGCTCGACGTGGTTTTTATCGCAACGTCGATCCTTTTTTTCCAGACTCGAGTCTTTAACGGTTTCATCTGAATCTGGTTTTCGTTCACGTTTAGACAGAAATCAGAAGATCTCGCCAGTCAGCGGACACACTTTAGCCTTTGAGGTGTAAACGCAGCCAAACCGCGCCTCCACTCCGTCCATCACGCCCTGTTCCAGAGGCTCCGCCCACAGGTTCCTCTGATGAAAGTGCTTCCCTCCATATTTGGAAACTAAACCCCGCCCCCAGGACTTTTGAAGCCCTGTTGGCGGTTTCCAAACTCTCTGTCTCTCTCTGTCTCTGAACCGCCGACAGCTCGTCAAATATGACCCGAAGCTCCGCCTCTTCGCCCGCCCGTTCCCCTAGAGTTTAGCCTGTGCCCAAACACCAGTTAATAGCCAGATCCCAAGATGCAAATCATCCGATTGGAAGGAAACAAATCTGCGAGGGATGCCGCCGCTCCTTTTACCGACTGATTAAAACCCACGATGAAATTGAAGATGAACAGATAAAACAGATCGGACCTTGACATCATGACAGTCTTCCTGTTTCCATCGGTTGGTCGTCACCGAGTTCCTGGAGGAGGTCCGTGGTTTCTCCAAACGCCAAAGACCAGTTAAACCCACGAAGATTCACCGGCGAAGATGGAGATTCGTTAGCGTCTTTGGCGTTTTGGAGAAACAGGGCCGTCCCAGTCTCCACCCGCCACTGGGCCCAGTCTCACACAGGCCAATCGAAACAAAGCGTGCAATATTCAGAGAAACAAGGGCTTTCTTTAGAAGCAGAGGCATTAAGGCCCCACCCACAATGCGCCGACCTCCTGCAGGGACCGCCCTCGGTTCAGACTCTAAACCGCCGCGTCCGACAGGAACGCCCACACGCAGACAGGAAGTGACGGCCCTCCCATGAATGCACCGCAATGCATTTGAGGGGAATCGGGCATCGGGGGGGCGGGGACAAGCGCTGACATCATCACGGACGGGGACGGGGCCATCGAAAAACGACGCAACTTTGACCGGAAATGCAACTTGTGTCCCGTTTCTTTTGTGTGTGTGTATGTGTGCGTAGCGTAATGTAAAAGCGATCTGTCCCCCCTCCCCCTCCACCCCCTCTGAAGCCCCGCCCCTCCCCGTCTCGCCCCGCCCCCTCTCTCGTACTGCTGTTGGCTGTTCTGTTTAGTTCATGTGACGTGCCAGTATTCCCCCCTCCCCCTTCTTTACCCCTCTGCCCCTCCCCTCGCCCCGCCCCTTCTTCTCTCAGCCCCGCCCCTCCCCATGCCCTGCCCCCTCTCTTCATGGATCTTTAAGATGACAACTCTATGCAGATGCTGTCTTTTATAAGTGTGTCAAAATTTTAATTTAAAATAAAAACTAAAAAAAACAAACCCTGACAGACATATTGAAATGAAACAAAAAATGAATAAAGAAAAGGATTGTTCAGTGTAAATGGGCTCAGTCTATTTACTGAAACACAACGTTCACTTGTATCATTTATTCACTGGTTTTTAATTAGAGTTAACGTGGATTTATTGGATCTCCCCATGGTTTGATCCAGACTTCAGCCTTTAGTCGATCAAACCCACGGTACAGGATCAGACTCTGTTTACAAAAACATCACGTTCGCATCATCAGTGTCAAAAATGGTTCCTCGCCATAACAATTTCATTTGTTAATATTTTTTCCACTTTCAAAGATTCAAATCTTTTATCAAGTGGAATCTGGGCCACAGTTCTGAAGGACTGCACTCCTGAACTCGTCCCGGTCCTCCAAATTCTTCAACATTTCGTAGGTGGTCCAGCAGAACAGAAGAAGAGCCGAGGTGGAGCTCTTCCCAAGAAAGGACCCAAACCAGACCCATGTCTCTTCTACCAAAGGTCATGGAAGGCATTATCAGCCACATCATTTGTAAACATCTGGACAAACATCATCTCCTCAGTGATACCCAGTATGGGTTCAGTGAGAAGAGCTCAACTGTAGATGGACTTTCCTACATCAGTCTGTGGTGGAATCAAACAAGAAGTCAGAGTTATTGCACTGCAGATTCAGAAGGTACCGTGGCCTCCTGACCAGGTTTACCACCTGGGACCTTCCCACCTGGATATGGTGTTTTCCAGCTGATGGAAAGCAGGCTGCTGGTGTGCCCCAAGGCAGCGTCCTCGGTCCCCTGCTGTTCCTCATGTTCATAGATAACCTTCATCTCTTCGCTGATGACTCTACTCTAGAACGCTGCACAATTTGTATAGAAAGTTTGCAACAGGATTTAAAAGCACTTGAGAAGTAGGGCTGTGTATTAGCAAGAATGTGGTGATACGATACAAATCACAATACTAGGATCACGATACAATATATCACAATATATCATGATACTGTTAAAAAGGCAATTTTTAGTTTGTTTCATTTTTTTTTAATGGTTATTTCCTTGAAGAATTGAATTACACCAGAAATCTGCACAAATACTAAACAGGTTTATATTTGAACAGAACAGGATCTAATGCTATATCACAAAATGTTTGTGTGTTCAAACTTAAATTCTGTTTTACAGACATTACAGTTTAAGATCCTGTTCAAATGTTCATATTCTATTAGTTCAGAACTAACATTGGAACATTATTTAATAAAAGAATGTTAAATAATAATAAATAAAATAGAAACAAAAATGAACCTCCACAATATCTGCAATTGAATAAATACCTAAAAAATATCGATACAGTACTTTTTAATATCAGTACAGTATTGTGAAATGAAATATCGTGAAATATTGCAGAACTGATATTTTCTTACACCCCTATTAGGAAGTGGGCGTAAGATTGGTGCGTTAGTTTCAATGCAAGCAAGACAGGTACTGATCTCCAGCAGAAAACGACAGACACGCACTCCTCTTTTATTCATGGATAAAAAGCTAAAGCCTACCAGGTCCACCAGTCTTCTCACCTGGACCTCCTGTGACTGAATCTTGCCACAAAGACTGGAATGCGGTTCTACGTACTGACGCGGTCCACGGATGTTCTTCCTCTTCAGGCCAGACTTTCTACCTCCGTGGTCTACATAAGACCCCTCATGGAGTCCTCATCCCCCATGTGGACTGGAGTGGACAACCCTGCCCTCGGTTCTCCTGGACAGACATCTGGTATGTTCCCCTTGGAGCTTCGATGTGGGAACAGGCTGCTGTTCACAGGTGTTGGTTCATCAGACCGTCTCTGGACCTAAAGGTTCTGTTTGTCCTCCAGTGTCTACGAGTTTATGACCAGGACTGACTGAGACCTCAAATCCAGACTGAGCGACCCTCTTAGAGCTCCATCGGACCTCATACATCCCACAGACATGACACTTATGGAACTCTGTAAATCCACATCTTCCCTCCAGAACCGAACACGGTCCAATTTAAGACGGACGTTACTATTTATTTAATTCAATCAAACTACGTAAATGTATCAAGTGAAATGTAAAGTACCCTTAGTTTAATGGGACAACATCAGGTCCTGAAAAGTATTGTGTCAAACAAAAAAGTTCCTCCTGACCAGAAAATAAAAATGTTATTGATCCTTAATTTTTATTTGTATTTATTTATTTATTTATTTAATTTATTTTTTAAAAGTTTTATGCAATTTTTGTTGCAGAAGTGCTCAGTGTTTCATTGAGAACAAACACAAATATGGAGCATTTTCTTAAAATAAAGTGCAAAGTTAATTTGTGAAGAAGTTGTTAGAGCCTTAAATATTGACAATAATCCATAACCATATTGATTTGGGCTTTAATGGATCAAATCCCAGATAGGGGATTAATAACCAAGGCTAACGTTAGCTTAGCTTTGGGTTCAGCTCTGAGCAGGACTTTGGCTTCATTCTCTAAGTGTCAGACTGACGCACATTCAGACGCCCTTTAAAACTTGTTTCTGAAATTTCACAACTATTTCCCCTGAGCACCAAAGTCTTGTTTCCCAAGCTGAGATCTGATTGGTGCGATGATCATCATCTGGGACAGTCTGGAGGGACGTCCACATCCATCCGCTCCTCAGGGGTCCAACACAACATAACAAAACACACAACACAGCCCCACCTGGTGGACTGGAGTCCCTACACGCTCATCCAGACCCATGTGGATCCACCTGGTGGACTGGAGTCCCTACACGCTCATCCAGACCCATGTGGATCCACCTGGTGGACTGGAGTCCCTACACGCTCATCCAGACCCATGTGGGTCTACCTGGTGAACTGGAGTCTCTACATGCTCATCCAGATCCATGTGGGTCTACCTGGTGGACTGGAGTCTCTACATGCTCATCCAGACCCATGTGGGTCTACCTGGTGAACTGGAGTCTCTACACGCTCATCCAGATCCATGTGGGTCTACCTGGTGGACTGGAGTCCCTACACGCTCATCCAGACCCATGTGGGTCCACCTGGTGGACTGGAACCTGGATCTGCTTCAATTCCATCACCGGAGGTTACAACTGTTCATTAAAAGGGTGCATTCTAGTGTCTGTGAGGACGTAAAGGTCTAAACCTCTGGTACTGTGACATCATCATGACATCAGACACGTACCATATTTACATTCTGTTCATTCTGTTTTTATCAGATTTATTTTATATTTAACTTTAATCATTTAATCACATTTGATACAAACACTTTTCCATTTTTATAGTTTATTTTGGATTTAAAAATGACATTTATACATGTTTTTTTGTGTTTTATTATTTTCCTATTCATTTTTTCTAATATTTAAAATTTTTAATGATTGAATTTATTTCTCTTTTATTCTCATATTTTGTCATTTCTTTCTCGTCTTAAAGAGATGTAATCATAATTCGTCTGTTGTGACGATGTATATATTTAATTTCAATCTCATCCAAATGGAACTTTTACAAACTGTCAGTTTATCTCGGCTGTCCTGTCATTTACTGTAGTTGGTTTTTTTATAGATTTACCATGTGTATTTTGTTATGAACGTGTCTTTCTTTCATCTTTACTGACCTTTAATGGTGTCAACGTGGTTCATTGAATGTTTTGGATTCCACAGGATGGGACTGGGTTCCCTCTAGGTTCAACAGACTTTTACTGCCCTCTAGTGGTTGGAAACAGGGACAACTTTATCTGGTCCTCTGTCTTAGTGTTTATCTGTGTGTATCTATGTGTTTTAACTGGTGTTGATGCAAAGACACAAAAACAGATTTTTACGAAAAACGCATTTATTTAAGCAATAGAAACAAAACCCATTGGAATGAATGAAAACTACGACAAAAACATTCAGAGTTTCATGTGTTTGAAAATCCGAACAAATGCACCGACGCCCAATCAGCTGATCGCCCAAACAAAAACACCAGCAGATGCTATGTTGGAGTCCCCTGGGAATCCAGAGCGCTCACTGTGGATGTGACCGGTGCCTCTACTCACGTCTGAATCGTCCTTTTCAACAGTTTTACAAACACCACCTGAACTCAGAGTCCTTGAACGCATCATGGATGAACTCAAACCAACTCGTCCCAGAGGCAGAGTTTAATGTTGCATCAGATCGACCTGACAAGAAAAAACACAAACATCCAAATGTGTTTATTCAATCTGACCGGAAAATATTCACATCAGAACAAACGTTAAATGACGAGTTTGACTCGTGATATTTTGTACCAATGTTTAACTGAGTTGGAATCTGAAACTCTGGTCCATTTGTCCAGAACCATCGGAGGCTTTGGGATGTTTCTGTGTTCTATGTGGGTTTTGGATTTGTTCTGTTCTATATAAAAACTACATTTCCTGTTGTTTAGACTTTGTTTTGCACTACTACTGCAAAAAATTCAATAAAAAAATAAATGTGGAAAAAAAAAGAATGAGTTTGACACAAAACACGATAATGGCTTTAATTTATTTCAACAAGACAATGACAGGAAGTGGAAAAGCACAGAAGATGACCAACGAGATGAAAAAGGACAAGAAAATGACTGACCAGCAAGACGAGAAAGGACAGGAAGATGACCAGTGAGAGGAAAAAGGACACAAAGATGACCAACAAGACGAAAAAGGACACGAAAACGACCAACGAGACGAAAAAGGACACGAAAAAGACCAACAAGACGGAAAAGGACACGAAAACAACCAACAAGACAAAAATGGACACGAAGACGACCAACGAGACGAAAAAGGACACGAAAATGACCAACGAGACGAAAAAGGACACGAAAAAGACCAACGAGATGGAAAAGGACACGAAAACGACCAACAACACAAAAAAGGACACGAAAACGACCAACAAGACGAAAAATAGGACCAATGGCCCTGTAGCTTGCCGGCCAAAATAAAAACTTTGGGAAATGTATCCAGATGCCATTTATTATCACCCAGTTCTGTGTATTTATTCTATTACAGAAATAGCCCATGTTTTGGTCATATTCCAATCAGATCTGTAAAAAATTCAAATTCCAACTTGATATCATTGATACTGATTTATTGGATCAATCCACTTCCTATCTCTTATAATGGGAACATTTTTCAAAGTTGCACCAAATCCAGAATCAGATCCGGATCACAATAATTTCAATACCTTGTGTTGACATCCTCATACAGAAGCTGTATACCAAGTTTGAAGTCAATCAGAACTGTAGTTTGGGAGAAAAAGATGACTGAAATGTTTTCCCCATAAATGCCCTTGTTAAATTTTCTGTAAGTTCCCGGATCCAGAAGAAGATCCTGATCAGCACGTGGGCATTATGTTTTGGTCATCTCCCCATCAGGGCTGGACTGTAGAAATTTACACTGGATATCATTTATATTTACTGAGTTATTGCATCAATCCACTTCCTATCTCTTATAATGGGGAAATTTTTCAGTCGCACCAAATCCAGAATCAGATCCAGATCCAAATAATTTCACTAACTTTTGTTGACATCATCATAAAGAAGCTGTATACCAAGTTTGAAGTCAATCAGAATTGCAGTTTCGGAGAAGAAGATGATTGAAAGTTTTGTAACGGATGACAGACGACGACGCCAGAGGCTGCATGACGACAATAGCTTACAGCCGGTAAGCTAACAGCTGGTAAGCTAAAAAGCACCGAAGACGACCAACAACACGAAAAAGGACACGGAAAACATGAAAACTTTAGAAAAGTAACGACATGAACAAATCCATCCCCATGCATCAGACCATCAAACCCGTCCATCCTCAGTGGTTCTGTACCTGCCGTTGGTGGTTTTGTTCTGATCCGTCTGCTGTGGTCTTCTCTGTATTCGCTGCCATGTGGACCATCAGAACCGCCTCCAGACGCCTCCTCACACCCTGGACCAGAACCTCCTGCCTCCTGGACCAGAACCAGGTCCAACCGGGTCAATACAATAAGCAATCTACATTGTGTGAAATTTGTTTCTTGTTACTTAAGTTTTTATACAGATTGCTTTTTTTTCTGTGTGAGTCTGTTTTTGTGTATTTTCGTGTGAGTCTGTTTGTGTATTTTTGTGCATTTTTTTGTGTATTTTTTGTGTATTTTTGTAAATTGTTTGTGTATTTTTGTGTATATCTATAAACTACTTCTACCACGCTGATCTGTTTGACCTGATGTCGTTGTCGGTGACTCCGAAACTTCCAGTCAAGGTAAGCTGACTCGAGGGGGCGGGACCTGAGTGCAGAGTGCCAGCAATGGCAGCCAGCAGCGATTGCTCTGAATACGAAGGGGCGACACCTGCACAGACAGAAACCGTCAGAGTGGGCGGGGTTTACCAGACGGAGGTTGGGTTAGTTCATGTTCAGACTCACTGTGAAAAACGGCAGGAAGATTCATCTGGACGGACTGGTCAACGGCATCCAACGCACTCAGACCAAACAACTTCCTGTTCCAGAAGAGCTGAAAGGACAACAGACAAACAAACAAACAGACAAAAACAAATAAACAAACAACAGACAGACAAAAACAAACAGACAAACAGACAGACAAAAAACAAATAAACAAACAAACAGACAAACAACAGAAAGGCAAACAGACAGACAAAAACAAACAACAGACAGACAAAAAAAAATAAACAGGCAAACAACAGAGACAAACACAAATAAACAAACAAACAAACAGACAAACAACAGACAGGCAAACAACAAACAGACAGGCAAAAACAAACAACAGACAAACAAACAACAGACAGACAAATAAACAATAGACAGACAAAAACAAACAACGGACAAACAAACAACAGACAGACAAAAACAAACAACAGACAAACAAACAACAGACAGACAAAAACAAACAACAGACAAACAGACAAACAACAGAGAGACAAAAAACAAATAAACAAACAAACAGACAGGCAAACAATAAACAGACAGACATAAACAAAAATAACAGACAGACAAAAACAAACAAACAACAGCATCAGGAAGTGCAGTGGTGAATAAGGGAGAGAGGTGGCTCAGTGGTGGATCTGTGGAGGATCTGTGGAGAATCAGTGATCTGAATGGGTCGACTCACCTGTTTGGGCTGATCCAGATCCCTCCTCTGGTCTGTCTTCACCTTGTTGCTGGGGTGGTTGGTTACCATGGAAACCGGTTGTTTAAAGATGGACGCCGTCTGACGCACCAGGATCATAGCGTTCAGGTCCAGTCTGGACTGTAACAAACAGAGAGAAAACATCAACTGTCATCCTCAGTTCTGTCTGGTTCTGGTCCCCAGTTCTGTCTGGTTCTGGGCTCACCTTGAGTCGACGCCTCCTGTTGGTATGTTTGTTCCTGGGCTCTGTCTTATTCTGCTCCAGACGTCCAATCCTGAGGTCCAGATCCGAGTCCAGACCCGGTTTAAGAGGAGACCTGAGAACCAACAGGGTCTGAATGTTCACTGAAAACACCTGAACACGTGACCAGCAGAGGGAGTCAGTGGGTTCGATCCACTCAGTCCAGATGCTGTTGGTCTGTTCATCACATACATGGACTTTACAGGTTCTACTGACCGGAACATTTACTAATGGACTGGATAAAGGAACATAAACCAGTACACGGGTGGAATAAACACTATTATATACATGAAAAATATCAGATAAACTTTGGTCATTGGGTTTATATTCATCTGATAAAAGGAGGGAAGATTTAAAACATTTAATGTGAAGATCATAACGAATAAATCGTAGAGCACTGACATGGACTTCCAATAGGAAAACACTGGACTGAAGCTAACGATGCTAACTGAGCTAACGATGCTAACTGAACTAATGGCGCTAACTGAGCTGCTGTTTCTCACATTAAAGCAACAGATTTTCAGTCATATTACTCATTAAATTTAACTTGTACTAACGCGATAAAGTCGCTTTAAACCTGAATTTAATTGTAAAAACACAAAGTAGTTTCTTAAATCACGCTAATGCTAGCAGGCTGTACACCCCGTGTGCGCATGCGTCTGTTTCCGCCGGTAACGGTGTTTTGTATAAATCCGGTACCGTTTCCGGTCCATGCTTCTCCGTCCTCTCTGATTAATGCGCAGATCAATTCGGTTCCGTCTGCAGGTCCAAAAAGGTCCGGACTCCGTGTTTGAGAAACGCTGGCAAAATGACACGCACGGCGGAAGCGGAAACTATCGCTGACCGCGGGGACGCGCGTCTGGAGGCGGACGAATCAAAACAGAAGCATAAAGACCTGATGGATCCGGATCAGATGAAGAATCAGACCCAAACCAGGATGACCGACAACCTGGACCTTGATGAAACCCTTAACATGGAGCGAGACCCGAAGAAAAAAATAAAATAAAATTCAGTGAAATAAAGAAATGGAAAAAATGCAACGTGATCGATGAAATGAACAAAAATGAATGATAAATCAACAAAATCATGAGTAACATGAACAAAATAAGCCACAAAATTGACCAAAACTAAGAGGATAATTAGTAAATCATCAACAAAATGAACGTAAACAGCCAAAAATAAATAAAAATAACAAAATAAATTTAAAAAAAAAATAAGCCACAGACTGAATAATATTCAAGAAAACATGAAACAAAATGAGCCAAAACAAATAAAATGAGTAAAAATGAACCAAATAAGGTTGAAGGTTGTTTTCCTGTTAGTACTTTTCAGTTTTCATGTAATAATTCACTTGAATCAATGGAAACACTGACGTAAGGATGAAGCTGATTGGTCGGTCAGTTCAGGGGCCCCTCACCTGGACACAAATGGGGCATGACTTCACTTCCTGTTTCTGTTCATTGGTCTGAATTCAGTCTTCGGCAGGAGGAGGTGGAGTCCTCCATGTGTCAGAGTAGTGACACTTCCATAGACTCCTGTTGTCATAGAAATATGCTCCTTCTTCCAGGTCATGGAGGGGTCAGTAGTCCCAAACATTCAGTGTAACGCCATCACAACACATTCATTTCTATTTCAGCTGATCTATCAACTCCAGCTCTAAGTCGATCAGATACGATCATCTTTCAAATGATCCAATGTATTTCCTGTATGAGCGGAAATTCATGTTGTAAATTCAGTTTTCTTTGGTTAGGCTTTGTACTAATGTATATCTTTAACACCTGTTACATTCCATTTTCAGCTGTAATCCTATAGTTTGCTAACTGACTGGTCCAGCTGTTGAGATTTAACCTCTAGAACCACAAAGTATGGAATTTGTACAATAAGGTACCGTTAGTCAGGACATTACTCTTTTTAGGGCTCTGGGAGGTCAAAAGGAGGAGGCGGAGCATCTACAGACCCGCCTCTATCATAAATCGTTATGGTGTCTCTTGACCCAAACGTTCATGATGCATTTAATAACTTCACTCTAAGGAAACTAATTAATGGATGTGAAGTAACCCCTTCATTAACAGTCATTTATTGAACTCATTCCAGTTTATTCAGTAAAACTTTAGTTCATAGATTCATATTAGACTTGATTTTAATGTTGAGATTCTCCACAGCAGAGTTTGGACGTTTATTTGACAAAATTAATGACAGAATCACCTGGACAGAGATGGAAGAGAGTGGGACTAAAACTGGGTAGACTGGACACATGACAGGTCAAGTGACGGGTCATATGACGGGATACATGACAGGTCACATGACTGACACGATGGGTCACATGACAGGTCACATGACAGGTCCTTCCATCATTAACCTCAGTTTGTATTTGATCCATCAATTAAACCAGTGAATGCTCTAAAGTGGAGGTTCTTTCTTTAAAGGAGGTGTCTCTGGTTCCTTTGGTAAATGTGAGAAAACAAACAGATCATGTGGAAGGAACAGGTTCAATAAATCATTAGGTTAAATTCTTCTAGTTGAACAGATTTATCATCAGAGTTTGAGGTCCAACCCGGGCTCAGCATGGGCCCAGAACAGACCAGGTCACGGTTCCACTGAGTGAACAGATGTTTAAATGGTTCTCTGCAGCTTTTTTTCATCTGTGTCTAAAAACCAGCCCAGAATCCAAACCCAGGTACAAACCATGTGAGCAGAGTCCAGCTGGAGTGTGTTTGGACTATTTATTTTCAGTACTCAGCAGTAAGGGTTATAGTATATGGACAAGTTTTTCTGTTAAGAAATGAATTATCAAAACATAGTTTATAAAAGTGTATAGTAAGCATTACATATATATGCATGGAAACAAAACGTTCAAACAAAACCAGGGTTATTATCGCTGCTCCAAACCCATCTGTTTCATCTTCTACAACTACATGAAATGCAGGCGGGAAAAGGGAACGAGTGTCCACTCTGAAAAAAAACACAACCCAGACGGTGTCGGAGAAACGTCAAACTAAAGGAGGTGAGTTCTTGTTCTAGTTGAGGTCACATGACTCCTACTGCACTGAACGGTCACTGCACGGCTTTTATCTTTTTACTCTTTTTTTTTTCAACTAGCACCAGTGCTCCTGAAAAAACGCCGACAAACGAACTGTGTTTGATTAAAAACACACACGCTCACACTCACAGCGGCATCATGGGGAAAAAAAAACCAACGCTTAAATTAAAGAACGGAACACCAATAAATACGAGGAACCACGAGGACCCACGCACACTCATCCCTTTTCCATGTGGCTTATGTGAAACAGGTACATATGATGGGGGGGGGGGTCAGAGGTCGGACTCAGCCCAGATAAATATGGAAGAGGGGGATGATGGGAAGGCTCACGACGTCACTTAAAAAAAAGGCAAGAAAACGAGTTCAGAGTCACTTCCTCACGGAGTCCATCGTCTCCAAAGAACAGGAGGATTATGGGTAACAGGGCACAGGGTGGGGGGGTGGGGTGTTTACATCGACACAGCTCTAAACATCCTAAACACTAGCGCCGTCCATTACAAGTGTTAATAATAATAATAATAATAATAATCAGAATAATATAAATAAATGCGTTACTACAGTGATGTGTGTGTGTGTCGTCTTTTTTCTTTCACCACTGAGACACAAACGATGTTCAACCTCTGGTTCCTTTGTCCTTTTTTAAAACACGGTCACATGGTCCAGGACAGGTGGACACAGGTGGGGGCAGAGCCAATCGGACACGCCCATTCACACATCGAACACACAGAGGGAGGAGTTAAAGACAACCTTTGTTTTTTCAGATTTGATTCCTGGTTTGTTGACAGTTCAAGACGCGTTAGAACAAAAAAAAAAAAAAATTGACTGAAGACAAACTCCCGACATGTTTACAGGTTTATGTCAGCAGTAGGACTTTGACTGGTCTGTTTCTCATCTATTTTTTAATGTTAAACATGTTATTGTTCTAGTCATGAATGTTAGAGTTGAAGAGTTTAAAACCATTTCTTTCCATTTTTCTGCATCTTTTACAGATAAATTCAAACCTCTAATAATGATCTGAAACTCAGTCTTTGTGTTCATTAAACTTTTGTGTTAGAAAGACGGAAAAAAAAAGCTGCGAAAGAGGTGAAATTCGCAATAAAACGACATTTGAAATAAATCTAATGTCGTGTCTTTGTTGTAACTGTTCTAATTGGTGAAATTACATTTGACTGAAAATAAAATAGATTTTAATGTTTAATGTTTTGTTATTGATTTGTCATTTTCACTGTTAAATGTAGAATCAGAACAAATGGATAAAAATGTCCAAATGTCAGTGTTTGTTTTTTTCTTGTGTATTTGGATGTTGAACACAAGTAGATTTAAAACCATTAAAACTCATCACTTTAATGAATTCACAAATTACTAATTTGTTAAACATTAGACGACGAATGTGTAAATGTTTGGTTCATTATTAAATGATGCATTTTGTAAAAGTCGCTCAAACCTCATGTGATAAAAGTTCTATTAGTTTAAATCAACTTTTAGAAAATGTGGAGTCAAACACGTTCATGTTGAACTTGGTTTCATTGGATCAAATGGATTTTCTTTCAGTTTATTTTACACTTGGTTTTCTTTTTAATCTTTTTGTGAATAATATATAAAATCTGACATAAAAGTGATTCAAAGAATCTGACATTCATCCAAATGTTTTCCAATGATAATGAAAATGTTTGTAGTTTTTAACCACGTTAAGGTTTCAGTTTTTCAAACCGTTAAGTGTTGGTTCTGAATGTGTCAAACACTAGAACCGGTCTTTTACTCCTCATGTGACTTCATGTATCGGATACTCAGTCACATGTTCAACCTCCGTCCACTTCATGTGTGAACAAGGCGTCACACCTCGAAGCTCCCACAATGCACTGCTGCCACTGCGGTCTCCCACTGACTGTTTCAGAAAAGGACAAAGGAACCAACGGAACCCGAGTGTGGGTCACACACTGAGAACAGTTGGACAGAATCGGTCAGAATGTGGTTAAAAACATTGTGACAAAGGCCACGAGAAAAGGTTTCAGCTCAACAGACTCCTTCAGCGTCCAATTAGGAGGAAGGGGTGGGGCTGCAGCTCTGGACCGGATGGGCAGGTCTTCCTCACCGCTGAACGGACCACACGACCCGGTCCGGTATCGGCTCAGTTCAACATTCAGTCTGCGGCTGTTTGGACCCACCCACCAGGACCCTGAGGGCAAACCGGTCCAGTCTGTCCAAAAATACTGCAACAGGTCCGAGGTTGGTCCACATCAGTCCACGTCTGTCCATCAGTCCGTCTACTGGACCATTGGACCATCAGAACCCCGTGGGACCCTCAAGTCTCATCCACCAAACCCATGAAGACCAGTACTGTTCTGTTCTCATTCACCGGGGTCATGGGGGGCTGCTGGTCCACACAGGGCCTTGGGGTTCTGGTGGACCTTCGGGACCCTTTGAGAACCATGTTCACATTCACCAGCCCCAGTGAGGACTGGCGTGTTGGTAGTTCGCACCACATGGGTACCACTGGGCCCCGGGGGTCTGGACCAGGAGACCATGTGTTCTCCAGGTTCGGGTCCTGATTCTGGTCCTGGTCCAACACACCACATCAAACATGAAAACAAGGAGTGTGAGGAGGAGGAAGAGGAGGCTACGTTTTGGCATCTCCACAAACCTTGGCATGTGACTGGACTGGACCCTCCCTTGACAATCCAACAGTTTACTATATAAAAGGGCCCCCGGGCATTCCCAGGAAGTTGGGTGCCCCCATGACGACGGCTGGGGGCCCCGAGGAGCTGCTCCAGTGCACCTTCATGTGGTGCCTAAGGTTGGACTTGGAGGAGAAGCGCTTGTCACACTGCTGGCAGGAGAAGGGCTTCTCCTTGGTGTGGATGCGCCGGTGGCAAATGAGCTGGGTCGACACCCTGAACGACTTGCCGCAGTCGGGGCACTGGTAGCGCTTGGGTTCCGTGTGGATCCTCCGGTGGTTCTTGAGTGACATTAGATTGGGGAACTCCTTCTGGCAGGAGCTGCAGAAGTAGGTCCCGGTCTTGTGGCTGTTCTTGTGGTTGAGCAGGGAGCTAGCATGACGGTAGGACCGCCCACACTGGTCGCACACGTGGGACTTGACCACCCCCCCCTGGCCTCGGGTCGCTTTGGCCACACTGCCAGGATCAAGTCCTTGCTCTTGCATGAGGGTGAGGTCCAGGCCAGACCCCCAGCCCAGCTCCTGGGAGCCCCCCGGCCGGGGCTGCTGGGGTCTGGGCTGGCGGGGCTGTGGTGCCTGGCCATGGGTGATCTCCATGTGGAGCCGGAAGCTGGCCTGTGTGGGGAAGGCTCGCTGGCAGGACCGGCAGGTCAGCTCCCGCTGCTTCTGGTGCACACGTTTGTGGTTGTAGAGCTGCGAGGAAACGCGGAAGGCCTTGCCACAGTCGTGGCAGCGGTGGCGTCGCGTCTCCGAATGGATCCGGCGGTGGTTCTTCAGGGCGAGCAGGTTGGAGTAGGTTTTGAGGCACACGGCGCAGTGGTAGATGCCGACGGTATGGGTGTTTTTGTGGTTGAGCAGGGAGCTGGCATGGCGGTAGGAGCGGCCACATTGATCACATCTGTAAAGAGACAAACACCAAAGACCAGAGGGGGGCAGGGCGGGGGCAGGGCAGGGGGCGGAGAGAAGACAGATTAGTATCTGAAGGTGGGGATCTGCTCTCATCTACCTCAGTTCAGCTCAGATACTGGTTACCACTTTCTGTAAAGTCTGTGTAAAGTAGACGACGTGTTTTGATTTTTACATGAAAAATAGTTTTTGACAATTTAAGTCTCTTTGGTGAAAATCTGATGTTACCCTGTATTTGGTTGATTGTTGGATCAAATATCGACATTTCATCAACTATCAGTATCTGAATTATGTATTTGATATCTGATCAAATAACTAAACTGGTTCTAATTTCATCCAATACTTCTCAGTATTGGATGAAATTAGAACAGGAGTATTTTGAACCCGTCGTTGTTCTTCATAATTCCTTCATAGTTTACGTCAGAATTATCTATGGAGTGACAAATTCATTATCATTCTGGAGCCACATGGGAAACAAAACTTTACAAAAGGTCAAGAGTTAAAAAATTTGAACAACAAAACTGGAGATACTGTAACAGACTAAAAGTATGTATCAGTTCTAAATATTGGTTATTGATCTCCTAAATTACCAATAATTAGTAAAAAAATATATGTCAATTGACATCTGTTAAATATATTGTGAGACTAGAACCAAAACATTCGTTTAGGAAACAATTAATAGGCATAAAATCTTGAACTTGGACATTTTTTGCGTCGATGGTTTGTCCTTGTCAATCAACCACATTTCAATCAGAAAATGTTGAATTTATCAAAGCAGTACACTTTAGTGACTAGTTTAACATCTTCCAGAACTCGTTAAAATGTTCTAAACTCATGTCTGAAATTCCTTTACACAGACTTTAGAGGTTCTGAAATATTTAACTATTGACTGTCTACAATTTTGCACATACAGGTATATGATCTGGAATCCGGCTTAAAGTTTCTTAGGGAGGCTACAAAGTGGTGCACCATTGAACTCTATGAGGGGGGAGGACTGGGGGAGAGGGGAAGGGAGGGGGGGTCATGGGAGAAACTGGACAAACTGGGATTGGTGTAGAGAACTGGGAGTATCTGCCGCTCCCTGCACTGCACAAACAGCCTCTGATCCAAAGACCTTGAGCCTTCTTTTGGGCCATTACTCAGATCTAGATGTTGAACCCATCAAACAAACCCAGAACTGTCCACCGAGTCACACTCCAGTTACTTGTGGCTGCTGTGTTGGACTTCAATATTTAACATAAGAATAAAAGCCTAGACGTGCAGTGCAGCTAGCTCCAAATACTTCCTAATCTCCTCTTCCCTGTGGTTTCATCAACCACAACATCAAAATGCAAAAAGACCCAACAAATCGTCTAGTCTAGTAACGTCCACAGTGAGAAAACTACCAGAAAGCAAACAAACACAAACAACCAAAAGACTACAGTCAAGTTATAACAAGAGCAGAAACACACATCATCACAACTTTCAGTTTTTCTACAAACAATCTTAATATTAAATCTGTGACAAAGCATGAAAAACATACATCTGAACATGACATGTTTGTTTGTAGGAAGCCTATGATCTAAAGTGTGTGATATATGCTAACTGAAAGCAAACGGGGTTGACTTATCTGGTCTCTCCACTAATTCAATTTGTCCAAACTTCAGAAAAATCCGAATTCCGGCACGCGTATGGTCCCAAGGAAGCCGGATTGGAGATCATATACCTGTAATAGACATGTAGAGACCTAAATTTATCTTCACTATTTTTTTTTCAACTTCGAAGAATCACAAACAACTGACGAGAACTCACGTGTACCGACACTCTTCGCCCTCTCCCGTGGGTGCAGTGGCCTTCCTCCTGACTTCCATGCCTACCTGGTTGTCCCCGCAGCGGTGCCGGGCCAGGCCAGATCTCCCCTGGAAACTCTTTCCACAGGTGGGGCAGCCGAAGGGGGTCGCGCCCTCCTCGTGGACCTTCTGGTGGTTGCGGAGGAATCTGGCCAGTCGGAAGGCTTTCCCGCATGTGTGGCAGATGTGCTTCTTCCGCTGTGTATGGATGCGCATGTGGTTGCGCAGTGCCATGTAGTTAGTGTAGGGCTTGTCACAGAAGTTGCACCGGAAGTTGCCTGTCTTGTGGGTGTGCTTGTGGTTTAATAAGGAACTGGCATGTTTATAGGCGCAGCTGCAAAGGTCACAGGCGTAGGGTCTTTCATCAGAGTCCATGTCCACTGAGCTTCTGTCTATGCTGACGTTGTTGGAACTGTTGGTAGAGGATGACGAAGGCAGGTGTTGGGCAGGACAGTCATGAGCTGAAAGTTCATCAGCCGTCGCAAAGCCTTCACAACAGCCATCGCATTCAAAATCCATCTGGGCTCCAGGGCCCTGGGGGCCTTTGCAGAGGCCGGCTGTAGTGTGGGTGGCCAGTTGCCTCTGGGTACGGAAGCCTTTGCCGCACTCTTGGCAGTTGTGCTTCTTCTGTGCAAAGTGTAGACGTAGGTGGTTCTTCATCGCCAGCCTGTTGGGGTATGTGGAGTTGCAGACATTGCAGTGGTACTCCCCGATCTTGTGGAGGTTCTTGTGATTGGCCAGACTGCCAGCATGGCGGTACGTTTTCCCACACTCCTCACAGGCAAACGGCCGTCGACTGCTTTCAGCTGGGTCAAACTTCTGTGGTCTGGAAGTCCCAGCAGAGGAGTAGGGCTTTTTGAAGCCCTGGTGGCTGTATTTAACACCCATTACCTGGCCCTTTGACGACTCCCCTCTCATCGCCTGCATCTGAGATGGACCCGGCTGCTGGAAGCGGGAACCGTTGGGGCCCGTTCGGACCAGACCTTTGGCCCGGTGTTCCTCATGGAGACGCAGATGATTGATGAGCTGCTTCTGGATCTTGAAGGCCTTCCCACATTCTTCACACTTGTGTCTGAGGCAGAAACAGACAAAGATAAAGACAGATGAACTCCATACACACATGATGCAGGTTTTCTTCTATCAATGATTATTCCATCAATCAGTTGTAACGTTAGACCGGCTTGATTTTAAGTACATGTATCAAAAAGACTGGCAACCGAGTGTAGATCCAATCAAATCACCCACCAAGGGTTTCTGCAGGTTTCAACACTTACATTTAATACAAAATTGTATTTAACACAAATTTCACATCCATCTGACTTTGTTCATTGTTCTGATGGTATAGAGTGATACTGTCTGTCCATCTGCTGGTGACATTTTAAAGTAGTTCGATGTTTGTCTGATTTATGTGCGATGTTAAGTCTTTCCAAACAAACAATTATTTTGTGTTATTTTCAACGGGCCTTAACTGAGGACTACATGTGCTGTTGAATTTACCAACAATTACCAACAGAACAACTTGTAAGTTCTTTACTTCGAGGTATCTTAAATTGGAGAAAACTCCAGGATGTGGGTTCACTCTGATAAATTCTGATCAGGTGCAGATACCTCTGTGCAGCACAAAACTGCAACACCTGTTTGTATTTGTTATATTTCTATAAAGGAAAAGGAAGCTATGATGGTTATTATTTTACTGCTGAGCTCCAGTCACACAAAAGTGACATTCCACAAACTCTCTGAACTAAAATGTCTAATCATTGCAAGACTTTAGAGAATGATGGAAGTGTTGACAAATACGCATTAATCAATCATATTGAATCAGTGACATACCTCTTCAGGTCAAAGTGGGTTCTTTGGTGATTCTTGAGAGCCAGCAGATTGTAGTAACGTTTTTGACACACCAAGCAGCGGAAAACTCCGGTTTTATGGGACTTCTTGTGGTTCAGGAGGGAGCAGGGGTGTCTGTATCCACGCCCGCATTGGTCACACTTGTGGGGTTTGTCACTTTGGTCAACCATTGGCCTTCGTCCATCTCCACCAACATCATGACTCCCTCCTGCTACCCCACCACCCACACCATCTCCTCCAGACATCCCTTTGGCTCCATTCAGGCCCTGTTTGTTCAAGGAGCTGTTCCGACTCTTACCAGGGCATAGATGAGTGATCAAATGGTGCCTGTCTGCGAAGAACATGCCACAGTCGACACAAATGTGGTTCCGCCCATCCATCTTATCACCATTTGTTGATGTGCCTCCAATACCCTGCTGCTGTCCATCTGATCTTTGGGGGCCATGGACTAACTGGTGATTTAAGAGGTCTTGCTTTCTGGAAAAACTCTGGCCACAAGTGGAGCAGATCATCCTCCAGTCCTGCTCCAGGTTGGAAGGTCCTGGACCTGTTGGGTTGTTGGCGTGGCTACGGAGGTGGCTTCTGAGGGCTCTGAGACTAGCGTAGTGGTTACCACATACCGAGCACTGATACACTTCTCCATCGTCGTCATCATCCTTGTCATTGGTTCCCATTCTTTTGCCTCCACTCTGGGAGTATGGTCGCTGGCTGCTGCCTTCCTTCAGGCTGCTGGAGCTTCCAGCAGGCAGCGAAGTCCCACTAGAGCCATGGTAGCTCATGTTCCCCATAAAACCATTGGACATGTTCCCCTGCTGTTGCTGCTGCTGCTGACTCCGGCGAGGACACATGTGTGACTTGATGCCAGACACATCTCCATACATCTCACCACAATCAGCACATACATGGCGGTCAGCCTGACGGTGACCAGAGCTACTCTGTGAAAGAGAGCTACCATCAAAACGGTCGTGGAACTCTAGTGAGTCCAACCCACTGCTGTGGCCGCCGTCTGGAACAAAATGGGCGGCGTCACCAAGATTCCCTGGCAACGAGATGGGAGTTGTGGCACCACTGCCCTCTTGAACATAGCTCTGCTGAGAGTCCAGAGTGAGCGGCTCTGAGGACAGCCAGTCATTGTTGTCATTGTTAATCGGCTGGTTGGAGGGGCGGCCCTTGTGGCTCCGTAGGTGGCTGTGCAGTGCTGCCAGGTGGGGGTACTGTTTACAGCAAATGGTGCACTGGTAGTGGCCTGTCTGATGGCAGCGCTTGTGGTTCACTAAACTTCCTGCATGACGGTAACTTTTCCCACACTCCCCACACTTAAAGCGTCGCTCTCCATCATCTGGAGAGTTGGCTTGGGGCACTCGTCCTCCAGAGGGCGATGACACCGAGCCCTGTGATCCAGAACTGAGAGTGTCCGAGTTCAGGATGGAGCTGTCCTGACTGTGGGACGCTGGGTGGGGGTCATGGGTCAGATAGTGAACTTTCAAGGTCTCCAAATCTGGGTGACCAGCTCCACAGTATGCACACGTATATATGGGATTGTTGACTGGAGGGCCCATGATGGGGTCGTAGGGGCCTCTTTTCTCACTGGGCAGAGGCGGAAGGGGCAGTGGATCACCCAGAGCTGGAGTGTATGCCGGAGATCGGACTGCACTCAGATTGTGAGGCATGATACCCGGGAAGCTACGTGGCAGGCCTAGGGAAGGTGAAGCCGCGTTGTGCAGCAGAATGTGCTCCTGGAAGTCAGCCTTGTTCGGCAGCGCAATCTGACACAGGTGGCAGAAACAGGAGGTGGTGTCGTCGCTCTGGGGCGGCTGGGTCCCACTGCTGCGCTCCGAGTCATGGAGGCTGCTGCTGCTACTGCTGCTGCTCACCATGGAGGCCCCGGGGGTTTTGAACTTCGAATGAGTTCGCTCGTGGCTGTTTAGGGCAGCCAGGTTGCTAAATTGTTTAAAACACACAGAGCACTTAAAAGTTCCTTCCTGGTGACACTTCTTGTGGTTCACCAGACTACCGTGGTGCCGGTAGGTTCGGTCACACTGGTCGCACTTGAACGGTCTGTCCCAGGCGTCGTCAGATTCAGGGGAGCCTTTCTTTCCGTGGTCGTCTGTGTTGTGGCTTTGTAGGACACTATGTCCCATACCACTGTTATTCAAATGGGAGCGCCCAAACCCGTCCGAGAGGTCCTGGGAGAGGCTATAATCCCTCTCGTCGTGGGGTCCTTCTTCAGGTACTTCTTCGCTCTCTTCTTCTGCGTGGGCACTACTCGGGGACAAAGTATGAATCCGAAGGTGGTTCTTCAGAGCTACAGCGTTTGGCAGGGTACGGGTACAAACTGGGCACTGGAATGAGCCCACTTCATGGGACTTTTTATGATTAGCTAGGCTAGCTGCGTGCTTGTAAATTCGTCCACACTGTTCACACTCAAATCGTCCAGACTCTTCTTGCTGATAATGTGCTTTCATATGCTCTAGTAGACTTGGAGTACTCGGGCAAACCATATCACACTCTTTACAGGGGAATCCCTTGGCACGACTCATATCATGCATTGCCATAGTACTCTAAAGCAAAGCGTTGAGAGGAATCACGGTTCACAACACAGCAATGAACAGTGATGTTAAGGAGGTGGGGCTTAGCTGAGGGAGTGAGCCGCCATTTTCTCTCCAGCCAATCAGGGCCCACCCTGGGTGATGGGGGGCCTGAGTGGGTCACGTCGGCCAATGAGGATTCACTACGGGGAAAAAAGGAGAAAGAGGAAAACGTTATCTCGAAGTACTCACTGATAAAAATTAGTACAAATGGCAGCGTATTATAATTACTACTTAATGACAAACGACACTGGATGTTGAAATATCCACAACTGTCATCGAAGTCACTGCTCATAAAGTGCTAAATGCTAATGCTAATCAGGATGCATAAAATGTGGAGACTGAATTTGTCTACATTGAGTTAATTTTGTTTTACAGGGATTAGCCCTTTTCCACCAAGATTCCCAGGAGAAGTGATTCCACGTGTTTGTTTCCTGGTAAATGAATTGCTGTTCATCTGTGGTTTGTGTTTCTGTTACATTTATTCAGTTCAGACTCGGTTGTTTTCAGTCATTTACGTCAAGTCCTGCTGAATTTGTTTTGATGTTATTCTGTAAATCTGTTGTTTTTCGGTCCAGGTTTATTATCCAGACTAGATTCCGATGGACACAGATTATTACAATGACCACTAGAGGGAGAACAGTATGAGTCAGATGTTGGTGGGCGTCGACCACTTCTTGTTCCTTCTCTTCTTTTGCTCCACTGTCTAAACGATCTAAACACAAGCCAAGTGAATCTGGTGTAAATGGAATAAACCAATTCACAGACGCACATGGTCCAGATCCAGCAGTTCCACATGGACCCAGATCCAGTGGTTCCACATGGACCCAGATCCAGTGGTTCCACATGGACCCATGTCCTGTCCAATAGTGCCTGTGTTTAAACTCAATAACTGATCTGTTTAATACATGTATGAATAGGTCTGAGGAAGTACTGTCACATGACACATGGTACAACTGACACAAAGAACATTTAAGGGTAAAAATACTGAAATTCCTGCTACGTGACATGGGGACTGAAAATGAACATCATTTTATTGACTTTCTTCAAATGTCCAAAACATGCTGTTCTCATCATAAATGGATCCGAAATAAAACACAGGGATTTAGCTCTGATGGAAAACTACAAAAACAAATATTATTATTTAAGTTAATAGTGCATTTACATATGAGTGTGAACAAATATTATTATTGAAGTTAATAGTGCATTTAGATATATGAGTCTGAACAAATATTATTACTAAAGTTAATAGTGCATTTACATATGACTGGACAGTCTGAGCCAGGATTCACACCGCCGACCCTTTGGTCATTGGTCAACCTGCTCTAACAACTGAGCCACAGCTGCACCATAAAATAGAGTTTTTACGCTAAAAATGAGCCTATTTGATAAATGACAGATGAACTTAAATTCATGACACTGATGTTCACTTCAGATGGATGTGGATCTGGTCCATTCACTTTGATCAGGTGTCATGTTCAGTCCAGTCCAGTCCAGACAAAGGCGTTGGTTTGATCAAGTCCAAACATGGGTCGAAGGTGACGCCGTTAATCTGTCAGCAGCAGATGAACAGATCTGGTCTAATCCGTTCACATCCACATGATCCTGTTAAACCAGGACTGGATCTAATCAGTCTGATGCTTAATGATCCACTGATCCCATTAAAGACCCACCTGATGAACCAGATCCACGAGGACTACAACAGGGTTCAGACCCAGACCCACGTATAATAATATTTGTTCTAGACTCATATATGTAAATGTACTATTAACTTTAATAATAATTGTTCAGACTCATATGTAAATGCATTATTAACTTTACTAATAATATTTGTTCAGACTCATATGTAAATGCACTATTAACTTTACTAATAATAATTGTTCAGACTCATATGTAAATGCACTATTAACTTTCATAATAATATTTGTTCAGACTCACATATGTAAATGTACTACTAAATTTAATATTTGTTCAGAATTATGTGTAAATGCACTATTAACTTTAATATTTGTTCAGATGCATATATGTAAATACACTATTAACTTTAAAAATATTTGTTCAGACTCATGTAAATGCACTATTAACTTTAATAATATTTGTTTACACTCATATATGTAAATATACTACTAAATTAAATATTTGTCCAGACTCATATGTAAATGCACAATTAACTTTAATATTTGTTCAGACTCATATATGTAAATGCACCATTAACTTTAATGATATTCGTTCAAACTCATTTAAATGCACTGTTAACTTTAATATTTGTTCAGACTCATACATGTAAATGTGCTATTAACTTTAATATTTGATCAAACTCATATGTAAATGCACTATTAACATTAATATTTGTTCAAACTCATATGTAAATGCACTATTAATTCTAATATTTGTTCAGACTCATGCATGCAAATGTACTATTAACTTTAATAATAATATTTGTTCAGACTCATATATGTAAATGCATTATTACTTTAATATTTGTTCAGACTCATATGTAAATGCACTTAACTTTAATATAATATTTGTTCAGACTCATATATGTAAATGCACTATTAACTTTAATAATATTTCTTCAGACTCATATACGTAAATGCAGTATTAACTAATAATATTTGTTCAGACTCATATATGTACAGGGTGGGGAAGCTAAATTTACAATGAACATTTAGTTTTTTTTTTCTCAGCAGGCACTACGTCAATTGTTTTGAAACCAAACATATATTGATGTCATAATCATACCTAACACTATTATCCATACCTTTTCAGAAACTTTTGCCCATATGAGTAATCAGGAAAGCAAACGTCAAAGAGTGTGTGATTTGCTGAATGCACTCGTCACACCAAAGGAGATTTCAAAAATAGTTGGAGTGTCCATAAAGACTGTTTATAATGGAAAGAAGAGAATGACTATGAGCAAAACTATTACCAGAACGTCTGGAAGATACGATTAAAGAAGAATGGGAGAAGTTGTCACCCGAATATTTGAGGAACACTTGTGCAAGTTTCAGGAAGCGTATGAAGGCAGTTATTGAGAAAGAAGGAGGACACATAGAATAAAAACATTTTCTATGATGTAAATTTTCTTGTGGCAAATAAATTCTCATGACTTTCAATAAACTAACTGGTCATACACTGTCTTTCAATCCCTGCCTCAAAACACTGTAAATTTTGCTTCCCCACCCTGTAAATGTACTACTAACTTTAATAATAATAATAATATTTGTTGTACTAGTTTTCCATCAGAGCTAAATCCCCATGTTTTATTTCGGATTGTGGTTCCACTGGATCTGGACCAGATCTGATGGATGTGAACATAAAGGTCAGATTTAATCAGATGTTCAATAATGGATTAAAGGTTTTCAATTCTAGTCGACTGATCAATAAATGCACAGATCTGTGTGATCAGCTGTGGTTTTTCTTCATGTTAAGGTTTTGTAGTTCTGCTTTTTTTTTTATTATCATTTCCATTTCCTTCATCAGACTGAATCTGTTCAATAATCCAGTCACATTCATTTATATTGATGTATTATGTCTTTACTCTTTAACTAGCCAGTATTGATGATGGTCAGTCCATTAATCAATTGCTCTACAAGAAACAAAACAACACAAGTTTCTGTGTTTAATCTAATTAATAATTTAGAATCTTACACCATGAATGATGTTAAAGGTCAGTGGTTAAACTGATCAGGAAACAAAACCAATAAGTGTCGATTGATGTCTCCTTCAGCCTCAAAATATTCACAAATCAGAGGAAACTTTATGACTAAATCAACTAAATAAATGTTAGTGTTTGATCTGAATAAACTAAAGGTTTAATAAAGATGAATAATTTCCAACATGATCAAATAAAAACAACCTAAACTAAATGAGACAAATAAAAGCACTAATATATTGATTAATCCATCTATGATACATCTATGGTTTTTATTATTCAATCTGTTCCTGATGGGGACGATTGACCTGTGATCAGCTCTGATCACAGATCAATTATTTCTGCTGTATTTTCACTGTTGGATAGAAAAGCTTTAACATTATTTTCATTTTTATCCAAAGGTTAAAACAGAAATCAAACAGTAAAAACAGGAACATTTAATAAACTACATTTGAACATTTGGTGCTGTTAACGTCAAAGCTTTAGTTCAGCTTTGATCAGAAATAATACGAATTACAACTGGATTAAATGTTCATTAGAATGAGTTAATTCAACTAAATCTGCAGAATTTTCAATATTAACATCAGTACTTTTGTCTATTTTCAGGTTTGGGTTAAACATGTCATTATTTTACAAACAGATTTATTTAAAGTGCAGTTTTATTAGTTTGAAGTTTATTAAATGTTTGGAATATTTATGAAGAAAGATCCATTCTGTATTAATATCAACAACTAACTTCAAAAGTGTAGGTTCTGGTTCAAACCAGACATTTGATGACAACAGTTTGGGATTTTTCACTATTTTCTAACAGTTTTATACCAGATGATTAATGGAAAAAAAAAAAAAAAAAAAACACACACATATGAATCAACAATGGAAATAATCATTAATTAATCATTTTTACAAACCATGTGAAAACTTAAAGATAACATTAGTTCAGTATTTTATTGATAAAGTCATTATTGTGATTCTTTGTCTTATTGGTTCCTGATCAGTTTAATATTTATTTATTTACTTAAAAGCTGAAGGAAACTGTCCAGCGTGAATAGAGTTTACGTATGTTCAGTAAATGCCACATGAATCTAAGGCTCAGAAACACATTCAAAAAGAACAGATTTGACTTTGTCTCAGTTTCATCTTTTGTGTCATTTTCTTTTCATTCTTTAACTTTGGACCAAAAACATCCTTTAAAGTTAAAGAAATAAATATGTGACATTTATTCTGGTATTTATTCATGTCAACCAATATGAAATCAGTCTGAAACTGAGAAGTTCAAACATAAAAGCACAAACATAATTACTGATGTGAACAAACAGTCGGTGAGTTTTACCTTCAACACAAACATATTCATCTGCATCTAAACACACAATCAACTCATCAATAATCAATGATATGGTTCAATTCAAGCCTGTTGACCTTCAGACATGTTTCAGTTCCAGACACTAAAACCACCATAGTTTAAAACTAATCATCTGGTTTGAACTATTGGAACTATTTATGCCGTTTTGTCTCTTATGACGTTTACAAAAGACGCAGTTATTTCCATTTACAGAATCTATTAAAATAGAATTATGGTGCATTTTCTCTGATAAACGTCTCCATTAAACTCACACTCAACCCTTTTCCATTCACAAAACGTCAAACTCCCTTCAAATACTCACAAAAATATGAGTCCAATAAACACAAAATAATAATAATAATAATAATGTAGAAAAGCAGCGTTTTAGTCCAATAACGACAGGAACAGGAGTTAAAATCCACCATAAACCTGAGATCATGTTTCAGTTTAACATAAACACATAAATATGTTCATTTACAGTCACATGTTTGGCTTTAAATCCACTTTGATTATATATTATCTACACCTGATCGAGTAAATGTCACCAGGAACATTTTCATATCAGTCAATCTCAATAACTAACATAATTAATGTGATAAATGTCAAATAACTTTATCTTGTAAAGGCTGAGTTTTGGTCTAGAGTGAAACATCAATAATCAATAAATTGCCAAAAAACATGTGATTATTGATACTTTTACAATATTCATAACAGACAAAAGATGGAATCATAAAAAAAAGAAGTGAAACACCACAAACTCAGCTGTGGTGATTTTAGTCTTATTTAGAACTGATTGACTTTAATTTTACATCACGAACAAATTTAAGATTAAATTCAAATCAATCAAATGATCGGAGTCTGTTTCACTGTTGTGGACAAAAAGAGGATGGATGAGGAGAAAAGGAAAGAGGAGTAGAAAAGGATGGAGGAGGAGAGAAGGATGGATGAGGAGAAAGGGATGGATGAGGAGAAAAGGATGGATGAGGAGAAAAGGATGGAGGACAGAAGGATGGAGGAGGAGAAAAGAAATGAAAGACGCCAGAAAACCACCAGGACAAACACAAGCAGCACAGACCACCATCATCATCATATTATTGTTGTTGTCATTATTATTATTAATAAAATGATTAATATTATTATTACTATTATAATTATTATTGTTATTACCTCCACCCAGAGGTATTGTGATCGCTTTGCTTTGTGTGCATGCGTGTTTGTTTGTTAGCAAGATAACTCAAAAATTTATGGACGGATTTTCCTGAAATTTTCAGGAAGTTTTGATTTGATACTGGTACAAGGAAGAAATGATAAAATTTTGGTGGTGATGAGGGGGGGGGGGGTGCACTGATCTGCCTTGGCGGAGGTCTGCAATCTCCAAGTGCTTTTCTTGTTATTATTGTTGTTGTTATTATTCAAATTATTATTACTACTACTATTAGAATTGTTATTGCTATAATAATAATTGTTGTTATTAGAATTATTATAATTGTTATTATTATTAAAATTATTATGATTATCATTATTATTATTAAAATTATAATTATTATAACTATTATATTATTATTATTATTATTATTATTATTATTACTACTACTACTACTACTATTGTTATTATTGTTGTTGTTATTAGACCTGATGCCTGTGAATTTCAATCTGAACTCAAACTCACTGTCATTACTTCTGTATCTTTATCCAGTCTTAAAGTTCTGAACTATGTGTCTCATAGAAAAGGTTGAATCTGATTAAATGTTTAACAGATGAATCCTGTAGGAATGAGTCCAGATGGTTCTGATCCAAAAGAGTACCAACGAAACCGGTCCAGAATATTAGGAATCATCTGATAATCATGACTGAAGTGTTTCTACAGATAAACCACAGGAACCAGAACCATTATTGACCTGTGGGTTCAAGTCCCGGACCAGCACCATCCAGGTGATGTGGATCTGCATCCAGGAGGACTCTGTGGACCACCACAGAAAAAGGACACAAGCCCATCATCCACCTGTCACTTATTGATAGTGACAGGACGAACAGTGACGTCACTGATCAATCACAGCAGACGGTCCTGGTTCTGGTCCCACTGATGCGGACCCTCAGCCAATCAAAGCTCCAGTTCACCGCCTCATGTAAACAAACGGTGTCAGGACCCAGTCCGGTCCGGTCCGGTTCTCCAGGGCTCAGACCCGGATGCCCCCTACCCGGCGTCCCGGGTCCGAGCCCTGGAGAACCAGCCCGGCTTGGCCCGGCTCCCTGACCTTGGCCCGTCTCCTCTCCCGTCGCGCGGGTTCAGCCTCCGCGGGAAATCGGGACAAAGCGGCGGCTCGGCGCCGACACACGGCCGATCCATCTGGCGGACGGGCACCGGAGCCCGGGCGGCCGACGGGCAGGCGCTCCGTGTGGGTGGGCTGGGAGCGCTAAACCCCCCCGTGCGAGCGGTGCGTTTCCGACATGATGTGTGTGAGAGCAGGACACCACCTTCAGCCATCAGCCCCTTCTTCACTGAGCCCCCATTTCACAGGAAAATGGCTTTCAGCAGCAGCGAGCCATTTTCCCCCGATGCTAACCAATTAGCATTGCATTATCAGCCCCGAAAACACATCCTGCTGACGCGGCCGCTCCGACCGCAGCCCGGGGGACGTTTATCCCCGAACCAGTGCCCCCCACCACAGAACCACGGACCCAGAAAAGGCATTTAATCGAGTCCCGGTCCGCGGGTGAACGAGCAGCAGCTGCACAGACACGGCCGAGCTAGCGTTAGCATTAGCGCATGGCTAGTTAGCAGCCCCCC
The DNA here is from genome assembly GCF_902148855.1 of Sphaeramia orbicularis. Taxonomy (NCBI): domain Eukaryota; kingdom Metazoa; phylum Chordata; class Actinopteri; order Kurtiformes; family Apogonidae; genus Sphaeramia; species Sphaeramia orbicularis. The sequence goes on from NC_043964.1 coordinate 8,197,770, forward strand.
CGCGATGACGGAAAAGCAGAGCCGGGGGGGCTCGGAACACTCAAAACCGCAAAAACACGAACTAAACACGGACACGGTGCAACAGAGGAGGAGACACGCACACGGGTCCCCACGATAAAACCACCTCTGCGTGGAAAACGTCTCACTGAGGCGCAGCTAGCTTAGCATCTGGAGGCTAGCCCGGAGCTACACAAAGATCTCGACAAACACACCGCGGCCCCCGCTCGTCAAAGCCCGATTTCGGAGCCTGAAAGCGGCGCACTTACCCCTCAGTTGGCCTCTGTGCCCGCGACGTCAACGATGCGCAACGTACTGATGCGAAAGGTGCAGGTTTCACGGATTAGGCATGGTCATTTTGTTTTTTCTCCTCCTATTCAACCACCGACTTTTGGTTCTTGGCTCTTCCCCCCCCGCCGCCGATTCAACAACATACTTCCTGCCGCTGCCGCTGCCGCTGCTAACCGAGCGGAGCGGCGGTGCGCAGCGCACACCTTTACGCGTCATCACGCGCAGAATAAAAAAAAACACACTTTATGTTTATTTACATGTTACCGTTACCTTAAGTCATTAGATTCACCATATCCATTAGATCCACCAGACCCGTTAGACCCATTAGATCCATCAGACCCATTAGATCTATTAGACCCATTAGATCTGTTAGATCCATTAAACCCATTAGATCCATCAGACCCATTAGATCCATTAGACCCATTAGATCCATCAGACCCATTAGATCCATCAGACCCTTCAGACCCCTTAGATCCATTAGACCAGGGCTCGGTAACCTTAAACACTCTGATCCATTTTGACCCATTTCCCACAGAAAAGAAAACCCCAGGATCCACAGAACCCTTTAGAATCTAAAATGAGCATCAGACTGAATAGAACGGGGTTTTGACCTTAATTCTATGTAGAAAACACAATGTTCTCACAGCTGAAAACCCTGGGTCTGAGTGATGCAAACCTCTGAAATATTGACTGTGAATTCAAACTGGGGGTGGTTTGTGTAATAAATGTATAAATGAATCCCAGGTTTATGTAAAACAGTTCATACAGAGGAGAAGAATGAAATGAACCGGAAGTGAAAGAAATATAAATGAGAAGTTATGTCAACTGTTAAGATCGTGATCCTGGTTCAGATCATGTGAGTGGGTGTCATGTCTTTAATAGTGAAAAAGAAACAAATGAATGACAGAATCCACCAAGTGGGAAAACTGGAAGAAAGATGTGTCACATTAAGGTTTAATTAGGATTTAATTAAGAGGAAACATGTTAAGGAGAAGTGGAAAGGGTTACAGTTTATTATACACATATTTAAATTGATCTATTTATTAATTGTATTTTGTATTTTTGTCTGTAATTAGTCTTCCTCTCCATCAGGTGGTGCCCCCTCCTCCTCCTGTGTGTCCTAAACCCAGAGCCGGTCAGACTCTAACTTTAGTTTATTAACATTAGGGTCATTTTCACAGGTTTGAACTGAATATTAGTGACAAATGTTGTTATTGTTCAGTTCCATTTCTTTCACCTGTTCCTCCTCTATCATCTCCACTGGCAGTCAAGATGGACAGAAGTGGACAGTCCGGTGGACAATCCGGTGGACAGTCTGGTGGACACTCCAGTGGACAGTCCAGTGTTGGTTTTTCCAGGTGAGGTGTTTTCCTTCATCCCTCTGTTCTTCTGAACCATGCTGTGTTCTGTCAGGTCCATCTGAGTCCATCTGGGTCCACATTGAGTCCAGTCTGAGTATGAACAGGTATCAGCAGAGTGTAAACAGATGACCGTGTGGGTCTGCCCCTAGTGGACAGACTTAACACTGCATGGAAAAGTTTTTCAACAGAACCAACAAAAACCTAACTGAACCAACAGAACCAGCAGAAACCCAACAGACCCAACAGAAACCCAACAGAACCAATAGAATCCAACAGAAACCCAACAGAACCAATAGAATCCAACAGAAACCTAACTGAACCAACAGAACCAACAGAAACCCAACAGAACCAACAGAACCAATTGAATCCAAGAGAAACCCAACGGAACCAACAGTAGTAAACAGTAGAGAGTGCAGACAGTGGAAGGAAAAAACACCTTTAACAGGTTTAAACAAGGAGTAAAACCAGACTGAGGAGGGAGAGAGAGAGAGAGAGGGGTGTGTGTGTGTGTGTGTGTGTGTGGGGGGGGGGGGTGTAGCCAGTGGATATACCACTACTACAAATACTAGTACTACCAGTGGATATACTACTACTATAACTGTTAGTACTAATACTATAAAATTCTACCCTCTATGGAACTATAGGATAAACACTATCACAACTATATGGGTAAATGAGTGATGATGATGAAGGAGGAGAGAAGAGGGAGCACAGCAGCAGGCCCAGAGATGATCCTGGGAAAACCTGTGATGATCCTGGGAAAACCTGTGATGACCCCGGGAAAACCTGTGATGAGATAAAGAACAGAGACTCCAGAGAAGGAGAGTCAGTGACATGGATTCACTGGGATGTAAATAGAAGAGAAAGAATAGGAGAGAAAAGGTCAGAGAAGAGGAGGAGCAGAGAGGAGGACAGAGAGGAGAAGGAGCAGAGAGGAGGACAGAGAGGAGGAGGAGCAGACAGGAGGAGGAGCAGACAGGAGGACAGAGAGGTGGAGGAGCAGTGAGGAGGAGGAGCAGAGAGGAGGAGGAGCAGTGAGGAGGACAGAGAGGAGATCCATCAGATCCATTAACCCTAATCCCAGACTGACACATACAGATGAATCCAGGGGTTCGTCCAGTCCACAGAGCACTGTGATAATAAAACTAATGTATTTAAATGAAAATATCTGCCAAAATATGAATACAGAGATATTTAGGGTGGACATGGAAGTATTGAACAACTGTAGGAACTGGACAGACAGACAGACAGACAGACACACACACACACACACGCACACACGCACGCACACACACACACACACACACCTTCCAGTTTTATGATAGAAATATATAATTATTCATTTATCTACTTATTTGTGTTTGTTCATTTGTTTTTCTGTTTTTGTAAATCACACATTTAAATCATTATAAAATCATTATTAAATACACATTTTCTCACATATTTATTCACGTATTCATCCATATGTTTGTTTTTACTTTTCTATCAAACACATCTTTACACTAACACCTTTAATTCCAGTTTAATGACGTTCGTGTGAATGCTCCTTCTTTCAGACTACATGTCCCATAATCCCTCTGACTCGCCACGTCATAAGTCGTCGCCGCCGCTCGTCTGTTTCCCTCTTCTTTCTTTCATTCTTTTTCTTTCTTTCTTATCTTCGTGTGTTTTTGCTCCAGTCCGGGTCGGTTCTACGGAAATGGGTCCAGTTGAGGTAAAGACGCTAAAACGTAAAATCTGTGACGCGTTTTAACGTAAACTTTTTTTGCGGCTTCGGTCCGTGTTTGTTTTCATCTGTTCATCCTTCCTTTAGTTCTTCTTCGAATAATACTCTGATCTGAGGTGGGTCTGGGTTCGGATGTTCGACCTGTTTACTGGGTCTTTAGGCTCAAAATAACAGACGTCCATCCGAACCTCATCCACTCATCTGATCCTTAAACATTAACTTTAGTTTCTGGTCAAAGGACTGACAGTTCACCGAACATTAAAGGCCCAGTTCTGTTCATTTTAAATCCCATAAATGAATAAACTAATAATTAGGACTGAAACTGTTGAAAGGATCCATTTCAAGGATGAGGAAAAACTTTACAGAAGAAAGTGTTTGTGTTTAATTCTGACAGGTGTTCTGTGTTGATCTTCTTTATTGTTTCACTTTAATAAAGTAATAATGAGAAGCGATGAAATAAAATATAAACTAATTACATTTGTTTCTGATTTAGTTTATTACAGTATGAATATTCGACACAATAACAGATAAACCATTATAATGTCTGTCTGTTTTTGTTTGTCTGTTGTCTGTTTGTTTATCTGTCTGTTTGTCTATTTTTTGTCTGTCTTTCTGTTTGTTTATCTGTCTGTCTGTCTATTTTTTGTTTGCTTGTCTGTCTGTTTGTCTATTTTTTGTTTGCTTGTCTGTCTGTTTGTTTGTCTGTCTGTTTATCCGTCTCTGTCTATTTTTGTTTGTTTGTTTATCTGTCTGTTTGCCTATTTTTGTCTGTTTGTCTTTCTGTTTGTTTGTTTGTTTGTTTGTTTATCTGTCTGTCTGTCTGTTTGTCTATTTTTTGTTTGCTTGTCTGTCTGTTTGTTTATCCGTCTCTGTCTATTTTTGTCTGTTTGTCTTTCTGTTGTTTGTCTGTTTGTTTGTTTGTCTTTTTGTTTGTCTGTTTGTCTATTTTTTGTTTGCTTGTCTTTCTGTTTGTTTGTCTGTCTGTTTGTCCATTTTTTGTTTGTCTGTTTGTCTATTTTTTGGTTTGTTTGTTTGTCTTTCTGTTTGTCTATTTTTTGTTTGCCTGTCTGTTTTTTTGTTTGTTTGTTTTTCAGCTGCTCCACATGTCCGTTTTCTCTCAGAGTTTCTCTCCGTGTGGTCGTTTTCTGGCTGCTGGTAATAACTACGGACAGATCGCCCTCTTCAGGTCAGAGTGTGAACTGCACTGACGGGGTCCGGGTCCACACACTGACCCACTGTTGTCGTTGATTATTTGTTTATTTGTTTGTTTGTTTTTTCAGTCTTTCTGCTGCTCTGAGTCCAGACGCCTCCGCTTTGAACCAGAAACCCGTCCTGACGTTCACAGGTCCTGACCTTTTCCCCTTTGACCTTTGACCCGACCCGGTGGTCTTGGCGTCTCGCAGTGACTCCATGTTGGTCTGTCCTGGTTTTCAGCTCATGAGGGTCCGGTCTTCTGTCTCCTGTCCACTGACGTCCACCTGCTCAGTTCAGGAAATGGAGAAATCAGCGCCTGGAGCTGGAGCGAACTCATCAAAAAGGTCTGGACCCGAACCCATAGCAGAACGGAACAGGTACCACTAACTGCTAACTGACTCTGTCTTCTCAGAACGTCAAACCGGTCTGGACCAGGAGGCCCAACTACAGGTGAGTCTGGGTCCCGTCCCAGTCCTCCACCAGACAGAACCACAGAGAAGGAGGCGGTCCCGCCCAAAAACCACAGAGACCAGAATAAAATCCACCACCACAAGCGTTGCCACGGTAACGACGGCCTGTTCTGTTTTTTCAGATCCAGTTTGGAGATCCCAGAGATCAATGCCATGACCCTGAACCCCAGAGTGAGTCCACCTAGGTCCAGGTCCACCGAGGACCAAGTCCACGTAGAACCTGGTCTGTGTCATTGATCAGTTATTGGAGGTAATAATCAATAGATGTGATCAATGTGTTTCAGGACGACACTCTGATCGTTGGGGGCGGAGACAACAATGTCCACATCCTGGATCTGGAACAAGGTGTCTTCAAGGTCAGAATCACAGCCTCTGATTGGCTGAGGGGTTGGTCCAGGTCCAATGTGGTCTGATGTGGTCTGTTGTGGTCTATGTGATCTGATATGGTCTGATGTGGTCTCAGGCGGTCCTCCAGGGTCACACAGACTACATCCACTGTCTGAGTGTCAGAGAGCGGGACAACGAGATCCTGTCGGGAGGTGAAGACGGCGCCGTCCGAGTCTGGGGTGAGTCCACCGAACCGGATCAGCCTGACCCGGATCAGCCTGACCTGGTATAAACCCCTTTGTGTTGGTTCTTTGTTCCAGACACCAGGACCGGACGCTCCGCCCACTGCATCGAAGTCTACAAATATGAGGTGAGTTGGCTCTGCCTCCAGCACCGAGGTCAAAGGTCGACGGTTGTGCTTAGTTGTGTGTCTGTTCTAGATGTGTGTGTGTGTTCAGTTGTGTGTTTTGTGTATCTGTTCCAGATGTGTGTGTGTTCAGTTGAGTGTTTTGTGTGTCTGTTCCAGATGTGTGTGTGTGTTCAGTTGTGTGTTTTGTGTGTCTGTTCCAGATGTGCGCTCGGCCTCAGTTTGGGAAGTGGATCAGTTGTGTCACCACGGACTCAGACTGGATGGTACGACTCCAGATCCAGATTTTCTTGGTTGTATTTTTCCGTTTGCTCATTGGTTTGTTGTGTTGCAGCTGTGCGGCGGAGGCCCCGCCCTCTCCCTGTGGCATCTGCGTTCTTTGTCTCCGACGTCCGTCTTCCCTCTGACTGGATGCCAGAGACAGGCTGTCTTCTACCAGGACATGGTGACGTCCCTCTGCACACACTCTGACGGTTCTGTGTTCTGACAGTTCTATTCTGATGGTTCTCTGTTGACAGTTCTGTGTTCTGTTGACGGTTCTGTGTCCCATCCTGGTCCAGATCCTGGCGGTGGGGGACGGTCCTGTGGTGTCTCATTGTCTTCTTGGGGGGGACGTCCGAGCCCAGATCCCCTGTTCATCCCAGAGCCTCAACACACTGCAGAGCAACAGCAGTAGCACCGAGTACCGGGTAGGCCCTGAACCACCACCAGCCCCATCTGGACCTGGTCTGACCCGGTCTTAACCCGCTCTAACCCATCCTGTGTCCTCAGGTTCTGACCGTTGGGGGAAGCAGTGCCCACATCGACGTCTTCACCAACCCGTCCTATCGGGCCTTTTCTCTTCGGTTCTGAAGTGTCAGCACGTCTTCACAATAAAGTTCTTTTGTTTCAAAGGTTCAATGTCGACTTTATTTCAGAACGAAACCTCCCCTCATGTATGTGATGATAAAAGGTCAAAGGTCAACATGAAAAAATTTAACCAGAGAAATGAATGTTAGTTACAAATATTAAAGAAAACGACGACAAAAAAGTCCAAATTGACATTAATATATAAAACTGATCCATAACCCACTGATCAGCTCTGAACAGATCAATAACCCACTGACTCTAACCCTGAAAACCAGACTTACATTAAAACCTTCAGGATGCGTTCAAGGACCAGAGGAAATCTGCAAATCAGAATGTGACAATGGAGGCGGGTACAAGGCGGAATTTAAACATGAGACTGCGTCGATGGAGGTGTAGTCAGACATCTGTAAGAAAAACCTGAATCTGTCAAATCGGATCCAGGTTTTGACTCATGGAGGAGTTGAGTCCAATCAGAACCAGAACCAAAAGTTTTATCATGGAAATGTCGGACTTTTATTTGTGTTAAATAAAGTGTTTCTGAAACATGAGTCCGATACTACATCACCCATGAGTCTCGGCTGTTTTTAATCACACACAGACTCAAACATTTATGAGAAACTCAAATTCCCTGAAATTAAAACATGTTTATAAAAAAAAGAAAGAAATGACAAGAACATTCCAATGATAAAGTTAAACATTTACCAACAAATAAAAAACAAATATTCAGAGATTTTCTTTGTAAATTTGTGACTTTAAACTATTAAACTGTTGCATTAAAGGGTTAAATTTACATTAAAAAATGACAGCCAAGTCACAAATTTACAAGAAAAAAACAGTAAATGTAGAAAAGAGAAAAACAGCAACGGTGAAGAGAAATGACTTCATGGATTTAAATGTTTAATTCGACTAAAACAGTAGATGTTGAAATCCGACCCTGAAGGAGGAGGCAGCCCAAGGTGTAGTGGGGGCGGGGCTAGGTGGCTGACAGACAGGCCTGCCGGATGCTCTGGGTCCAGGGGCAGGGCTAGGCGGCTGACAGACAGGCCTGCCGGACGCTCTGGGCCCAGGTGTTGAGCAGCTCGGTGACGCTGTGTTTGTCCGGCAGCTGCAGCAGTTTGGATGTCATGTTGCGGTGGACGTTCTGCAGGAAGCTGTTGGCGCCTGAGGACACACAAACAGGAAGTGGCGTTGGTAAAGGGGCGTGTGTGTGCTGGCCGTGTGGGAGGGAGTGGGCAGGGCCTCACCATACTGCTCCTGGTGGTCGGCCCAGTATGGGCTCTGGTCGGGATAATCGGCAGGAACGCTGAGCTGCAGGGGAGGAACACTGGGAAGGTTCTTGTCGTCTGGAAAAAAAAACCGCTGTTACTATGGTTACCACTCACACAACAGACTCCGCCTCTGCTTGGTGGGCGGGGTCAGACCAGTGTTAAAAGTGGACTCAGAACGTTGAAAGTTTCTTTAACCTTTGACTGGTTGACCTACATTTATTCTCATCTGAGCCTGAATTTAAGTCAGAGATGATCAAAGATAAAAAAAATAATAAAATGGAAAAAAGGAAGAAAAAGACTTTGAACTGTCAAATCTGTCAAGAACTGAAGAGAACTAACAAATGACCTGTTTTTGTTCCTTTGATTATTTTATTCATTTTTGTTCCTTTTATTTTATTCATTTTTGTTCCTTTTATTTTATCCATTTTTGTTCCTTTTATTATTTTATTCGTTTTTGTTCCTTTTGATTATCTTATTACCTCCGCCAAGGAGGTTATGTTTTTGCCAGGGTTTGTTTGTTTGTTTGTCTGTCTGTCCGTTAGTGTGCAACATAACTCAAAAAGTTATGGACAGATTTGGATGAAATTTTCAGGGTTTGTTGGAAATGGGATAAGGAAGAAATGATAAAATTTTGGTGGTGATCGGGGGTGGGGGGGCCCACAGGGGGGGCCACTGATTGTTAGTGTGCAACATAACTCAAAAAGTTATGGACAGATTTGGATGAAATTTTCAGGGTTTGTTGGAAATGGGATAAGGAAGAAATGATAAAATTTTGGTGGTGATCGGGGGTGGGGGGGCCCATGGGGGGGGGGGGCACTGATCGTTAGTGTGCAACATAACTCAAAAAGTTATGGACAGATTTGGATGAAATTTTCAGGATTTGTTGGAAATGGGATAAGGAAGAAATGATTAAATTTTGGTGGTATTCGGGGGCGGGGGGGCCCACTGATCAGCCTTGGCGGAGGTCTGCGCTCTCCGAGTGCTTCTAGTTCATTTTTGTTTTTATTTTATTTTTTTGTTCCTTTTGATTATTTTATTGGTTTTTATTCTTTTATTTGTTTTTGTTCCTTTTATTGATTATTTTATTTATTTTTGATCCTTTTACTGATTATTTTTTCTTCTGTGCAGCACTTTGGTCCACTGCAGTTGTTTTAAAGTGCTTTACAAATAAAGTTGGATCAGATTGGATTATTTTATTAATTCTTGTTGCTTTTATTGATTATTTTATTTGTTTTTTTCCGTTACATTTAAACTGTTCTTGATTTCATCCAACTGGTTCATTTCCGTTTTACTGATCCTGGATCAGGGTCGTGTTTAGACCAGGTGGTCCAGACCAGACCGGGTCCGGGACCTCACCCAGCTTGCAGACCAGGTGCACGGTGCCATTGTTGCTACAGTGGGCAGAGTCCAGGTTGACCAGGAACTTGACGTCGAGGCGGGCCACCTCCCCCTGCAGGATGTTGGGGATGGTCTGGCGCTCGTCCTCTTCCTGTTTGCGCTTCCGCCCCGAGACGCCGGGACCCCTGAGGACAGAGGAGTTTAGGTGGGCAGGACCAAAGGGGTAGGGTGGGGCGGTCTGGGGGCAGACTTACGTTATGGGGGGTCCGTGGACAGCGGTCATGGCGGGGGCAAAGGTCCGATACAGGGAGTGGTTAAAGACCGGCGAGCGGATGTTGGCCATGACGGCATCCAGCAGCGGCTGACACAGGTACTGCTTGGTACCTGGGGCGACCGGCGGAGGGGGCGGAGTCGGCTGGAACAGAGAAGGCACCCTGAGTCCAGGAGAGACCACTACATAGACCACTACGGAATCACCTGAGACCACTACGGACCCCAAGACCACTATTACAGACCCCAGACCACTACTACAGACCCCAGACCACTATTACAGACCCTAGACCACTATTACAGACCCCAGACAACTACTACTAACCTGAACCCACTGAACTAAAAACCTGTGATGTGTAAAACTGGATTGTAAATCCTAGTTTTATAAATCCTTATTTTGTAAATCGAGGTTTTGTAAATCCTGGATTTCTAAATCCTAGTTTTGTAAATCCTGGATTTTTAAATCCTGGTTTTTTAAATCCAGGTTTTGTAAATCCAGGTTTTGTAGCCTTACCACAGCCATGTCGTTCTTCAGCTTCTCTAATGCGATCTCACACTTCTGCAATGTCTTCAGAGGACACCTGAAGGAAACGTCAGCATTTACCAACACACAGCCTGTCTTTGAACGCACCATGACATGGTTTAACTAGAATAGGATTCAGTGACAACGTTAAAAACTATCTAGTGAAGTAACATTTATGGAAAATGTGTTTGATTAAAAAAAAGTGAAGATAAAACTGAGTCGAGTAAGCATTTGGTTCCGACAGGTGTGTGTTCATGGAGGTGCTGAGATGTTGTGTTCAGGTACCTGGTGTTGGGGTCGGTCAGGATGTTCAGCAGACTCTTCATCTTACTCAGGTCTTTCTTCCTGTCTGTTGGGACATAAACATTCATACTTTAACGTTCTCGTCTGCGTTGGGCTCAGTGTTAACCCTGGGCCTGAGCGTCCAACCTTCGTTCTTGTCGATCTTGTTGATCATCCTGCGCAGAGGTTCGATGTACTTGGACAGCTGTTTGAGCTTTTCCATGTACTGCTGGTCCTCCAGGGATGTGGCCCCTGCTGGACTCATCACTGAGCTGGGGTTTCCTGGGGGGTAGGGGGTCCAGGTCAGGGTTGGGGTTTCAACAGAACCATTTGTGTCATTGATATGAGCTGTTTGTACCTGGAGTGTTGAGGGTGGGGGAGGGGACTCCATAGTTCTGGGGGGTCCGGGCGTTGGCGGGGCTCTGGGAGGGCTGAGGAGAGGGACTAGGCTGGAACCCCCCCGGGGACGGGGTCGGACCAGAACTGAGGACAGAAACCCAGACCCATGGGTATCAGGTCCAGTGTCACAGTTTACAGACACAGAAAGAAGGAAAAAGTCCATTTATTCAGGATTTGACACTCATTTACCTCACGTTTTCTCATACATTTGTACATTTTTCATACAAAAACTAAAGCTTTAATCACAATCAAACATTTGTTTTTCACTAATTTACAACAAAATGAGAATATTGATTTTTTTTTTTTTTCTGATCGAACATCCAATTTTTCTGATATAACAAATTCTTACTCAATTCAGTCATAATATTCTGGTTTTTATTTCCTTGTAAATTTATGACTACATCCTGGATTCAGCTCCAGTCACACTGGACTCTTTATCTGTGGTCCAGACTACATCCTGGATTCAGCTCCGGGCACACTGGACTCTATATCTGTGGTCCAGACTACATCCTGGACCCAGCTCCTGTCCCATTGGCCTCTTTATAAACACAATCCTAGGTCTAGACTATGTCCTAGACCACAGGTGTTCTGAGTTGGACGTACTGTACCTGGCTGAGTTGGGCTGTGAGGTGGGTGGTTGAGGTGACGGCTGAGGCGGGGGGGGCATCGACTGCGGCGTCTGAACCTGCAGCGGTGATGGCGAAGACATAATGGGATGCTGCTGTACCTGTGAACGCAACCAGACCAACAGGTCCATCAACATGAGTGTTGGTGTCAAACTGAACTGAGCAGTTCTGTATCATATAAATAAAATGTGTTGGACTGATGTAAAGGTCAGAGGTCATTGCCTGCTGTGTGATAGGTTGTCCTCCCACAGGTGCTGCGGTGTTCTGGGGAGTCATGCCCGTGTTGAGGGGGGCACGAGGCATCCGAGTCGGAATCTGCATCACAGGACGGACGAGCTTTGGAGGAGACAGACGGGTTATTGAGCGTCCTGCAGTCTGCGTGAACATGCTGCCGTTAGCTCTTACAACAGCTGAGTCCTCACCTGTCCGGGCGCAGCAGCGTTCAGCTGGGCCTGTGCTGCTGCCTGCTGAGCCTGCTGAGCTGCCTGCTGGGCGGCACGAGCCTAGAACACACACGGAGGTGGTGAGCGACACAAAACGACACCAACAACAAAAAAAACACAAAACACCACCACACAACACCATACACCACAAAACAACAAAAAAACAGCACCACACATACTCGTCCTAGTGTCGTTTTTACTGGTCCTGGTATCGTCTTTACTGGTCCTGGTATTGTCTTTACTGGTCCTAGTGTCCTCTTTACTGATCCTAATGTCCTCTTTACTGGTCCTAGTGTCCTCTTTACTGATCCTAATGTCCTCTTTACTGGTCCTAGTGTCCTCTTTACTGATCCTAATGTCCTCTTTACTGGTCCTAGTGTCCTCTTTACTGATCCTAATGTCCTCTTTACTGGTCCTAGTGTCCTCTTTACTGATCCTAATGTCCTCTTTACTGGTCCTAGTGTCCTCTTTACTGGTCAAATACAACCGACTTTAGAGGCTTCACAACATACATATGGAAACGACCCCACGACACAGTTGACATGATCTTGGAAAATTAGAACTGATCAGCACAATCGTTAAGCAAACAGACTAACGATTCCAAGGACCTGAGCTACTGCAACCACTTCTACATAAGAACTGGCTCTGACTCCCATCCCACTGGTTTATCTGAGGTCCTGCCCTCACTGACGGGTAGAGCCCCAAAGAAGGGATACAAGTGAACCTGCTCCTCCACATCCAGAGGAGCCAGTTAGTGGTTCACCTGGTTCACATGCCTCCTGGACTCTGCATTGGTGAGGTGCCAGATGTCCAACCTGGAAGAGGCCCAGGGGTACACCAAGGAGACAGGTCTGAAGAGAATAGGTGGGCAGGTCTGGGAGCTACTCCATGTCAGACTGACTCCCATGTTGGATCAGTACAGCTAGTGTTTACAGCTGGTTCTCCAGGGGATACCGTACGTAAGCACCTGATACACCACGACCTGGAGCTGTGAGAATGTTTGACGTCGAACACATGGACAAACACCTGGAAGGCCTGTTGGATCTTCAGCTGGTGCTGCTGCTGCTGCTGCTGTTGACTCAGGGAGTTGATGGGGACGTGCTGAGCCGATGACATCTGTCCAGCCAAAGACTGAGGCACCAGGCCGGGCTGCTGCTGCTGCTGCTGAGAGTGTGGAGGCATCGGACCCGCCTGGACCTGGACCTGCTGCTGCTGAACCATGTGCTGGATGGACTGGGCCTGGGCCTGGGCCTGGGCCTGAGCCTGGGCCTGGGCCTGGGCCTGAGCCTGAGCCTGAGCCTGGGCCTGGGCCTGGGCCTGGGCTTGAGCCTGGGCATGCTGCTGGAGCTGCAGTTGCACCATCTGCTGCTGCTGCTGCTGAATCCGTGACTGGTGCATCTGAAAGCACATCAGCAGAACAGACGTTTGTCCTCTTTCCTTCAGTGTCATCAGTGGAAGCGGTTTGGTTTGACCAGGATCTTCATGGGAGCAATAGTGATAAAGACTGAATGTTGAGGATGTGCTACTGCTCCACAGCCTCAGTTCCTCCAGTACCTGGTTCTGTTGCTGCTGGCTCTGGCTCTGCTGCTGCTGCTGCTGCTGCTGGTGGTTGTGGTGCTGCTGCTGCTGCTGCTGTTGCTGCTGCTGCTGGAGCTGCTGCACCCTCAGCTGCTGCTGCACCTGGAACTGCTGCTGGATGGCAGCGGCGTTCTGCTGCTGCTGCATGGCGTTCTGCTGCTGCTGGAACTGCTGGAACTGCAGCGACTGCTGCTGTTGCTGCTGCGCCTGCACCATCTGCTGCATTGGCATCTGAGCCGGGCCTCCAACTGCAGAAAGACGGAGCACAGACAGGGTGAGGGGGCGGGAGGCGGGGCTGGCCAAGGACGAGCGGACAACCAGAGTGGCAGCGGTAGGCGAGTTTCACGGTAACATTGGGAGCAAATATCATGGTTTGAATTCAGGTGGTTCATGCTGTTTTTGTATACGTCAAGTGAACAACACAAACATGAAACAACAGTTACTTTTGTTTGTTTTAAACCATTTTCATCTTGTTGCTTTGTCTTTTTGGGTGTTTTCATCATACTGTGTCCTGTCTGCATTTTTCCATGGTAAACCGTGAAATCTGCGCACCGCTGCCCCCTGAGGTCGACGTGCTGAAGCAGACTGAACGTGAGGCGGTTCCGACGCCAGAACCTGCAGCCAGCATCCACTGTGAGCGCACACATACACCGAGGAAACACACTCACTGGATTGTGGGTTTCCAGACACCCCTGCCATGGCATGCTGGCCTATCTGCATTGGCCCCATGGCCCCCATGCCCCCCACTGGAGCGCCGGCGGGGCGTGGCCCCATGCCGATGGCGCCAGGGCCCCCTCCAACCCCTGTCAGGTTAGTCAGGGCATTCATGGGATCTAGCAGAAGGTAGACAACAGACAACATTACGCAGCTCCAACATGCACAGCAGAAATCAATAACACCATGAGTCTGGTAGTCAGAGGTCCAGCAGAGGACCAGACGCAGCACAGACCCCAGTCCAGCAGAGTCCACTTACCTGGACCGCCCAGACTCTTCTTATCTGTGGACGACACACAGCTACAGTTAGACGACAGCTCCCGGAGTGCACTTCACCAACTAACATCAACTAACACCGCTTCACTTTCTCTCTCCGGTGCAGCAGAACTGAAGCTGACAGCTGAGGCTCCTGAGTATTGTAGTATCTACGGTCATAACTTGTCTGATGTTCTGCATAAAATGTTTTCAAGTCTTGAAATCCTGTGATGTTTTTTTTTCTTTTTGCAAATTTACAACTTTAATCACATCAAAAATCTGTATTTTTCCATTCATTCATTTCCAAAGTATCTCAGATAAAAACTGTGACTAATCATTTGACTTTGCAGAAACACTCTGAACTCTCTTCTCCTCAGCAACAACAGCTGAGGCTCATGGGTAATGTAGTATTTAGACTCAGTGTTTGAAAAATGAGGTTTTTTAACAAATGTGTGTTGATATGTGTAATATATTACCTACATGAAATATATAGTGTTTAATATGTTGTGTTAGTTTGTCTGTGGTTCTCATTCTTTGCTCTGTTATTGTAGGTCATTGGTTTATCCAACAGGGGCAGTTGTTCGTTTACCTGCTTTACTCGTTTACTAGATTATTTGCTTCTCAGCTCCAGACACTGTTGAAACTGAGTCAGTTCCCAGTAAAAGCTAAAGCCCTGGGGAAAACTGTATCTCCCAGGGTGCACCTGAGCACCGCCCAGACAACCCCAGTGTGAGGAGCAGCTTCAGTGACTGAAGCCTTTCAAGGTGCGTTTCAGATCTAGGGGTCGTTGTCATGGCGACAGTTTTACTTACGGATGTCTCTGAAGTGGATGATGAGTCTGGCCACCAGAGATAAATACTCCTCCTGAAAACACACGCACACGTTCAGAGACACCCTCCACATTTACCCATAACCCCCTGGGGCTCAGTACTCACTCTGGACTTGGCCTTGATGTAGACGTGGTTCTCCATGTCGGTGCTGGACTTGGTGTGAGCCGTCCCGGCCTTTCTCATGGCCTCCTCACTGGAAACAAACACATGAAGGCATTGAACAGGAAGTCTGTCAAAGTCTGCCCTGATTGGACCACAGTCGGATTTGGATATTTGATGTGATGGCGCTTCATCGTCTACATCCACAGGCAGATTTAAACAGTAGTAGGAGCACAAACTGAACGGTTCATTTTATTATTAACTTATCTTTGAATGGAACAAACCAAAACTGTTAATTCAATTTCAAACCTTTTAAAGCTGCGGGAGACTTTCGTGACCAATTTTCCATCAGATCTGTCTAACCTCAGTCATACCCTCAGTATCATGAATCCATTAGTCTGTCATTACTCACCTGAATCTCTTCCCTCACAGTGAACAGTTTCTTAGTGCCATCCACCAGAAACAAACCATGTGTTTACAAACAGAGCCAGGAGGGAATTTGGGCATCTGAGGAATTTTGTCGCGACGTGCATTTTGGGAAACAGAGGTTCACACAGCGGCAGTGCAGCCATATGATATTATGGATGAAACAAACACGACGCGGAAACAGCTAAAACACAGAAACAGCTGGAGGAATATGCACAGAGGGAAGGGAGCTCCTGCCGTTTCTGTGTCGTGTCTGTAGCAGCTGCCGCTGTCAGGCAGCTGTGCGAACCTCCGTTTCCCACAATGCACGTCGCGACAAAATTCCTCAGATCCCAGAGTTCCCTCCCGGCTCTGTTTGTAAACACATGGTTTGTTTCTGGTGGATGGCACTAAGAAACTGTTCACCGTGATGCAAGAGATTCAGATGAATAATGACAGAAAGATGAACGGATTCATGATACTGAGGATATGACTGAGGTTGGACAGATCTGAGGACAAATCGGTCACAAAAGTCTCCAACAGCTTTAACATCAGCAAACATATTTGAACCCTGGTTTACAGAGCTGGGACTTTACATCCAACCAGAACAGAACACCAGCCTCCACAAGAAGAGACCAGGACACAACTGGACCATGTACAAAGACCGGGGCACACCTGGACCACGTACAGAGACGAGGACACACCTGGACCATGTACAGTCCACCTGGCGTCCCCTCCATCATAGCTGTCCTAAAATGTCCTAAACCATCCCAAACTGTCCTGAACTGTCCTAAACCGTCCTGAACCATTCTAACCTGTCCTAACCCATCCTAAACCGCCTAAACTGTCCTAAACTGTCCTAAACCGTCCTAAACCGTCCTAAACCATCCTAAACCATCCTACCTGACTGCCCTGTGGTTTCAGTGGTTTTCTCCTTGTTTTTATTGCTCTGTGTCTGAATGTGTTTTAAAACCTGGCTGTGGGTTTGAATCATGTCTGTCCCATGGAGCTGCTTTAAAAAGACACATTTCAGTTTTTTGATTGGAACAGAAAATAAAGTTTTTCTGTTCTTTCTATTTTCTGAAACACAGTCTATTGACAGAGTTTATATATATTTTTCAAGGTCAAATTCTAGTTCTCTTAAAGGTCTTTTTCACCTTATCACTGGGGTTAAACCCATGTCTACTGGAATACATATACTCAGGATTATTTATTTCACTTTTTATCACATTGATGTACATCGTATTATGGGTTCTTCTATATGAAACTGGGTTTATTTTAGTATCTGTCACTTTCCATCTTTTTAGACCCAATAATAAAAGGTAAATGTAGACACATTTCCCCCCAGGATGGACCTAATGATGACTTCAGATAAATGCAAATAAGTTATCCTCTTGCTCTGATCCATCCCATAATTAATGAATTTATAATCAAATATTGGGTCCAAAAATAGGACCCAAATATGGACATTAAATCTCCCTAGGTGTCAGTGCATTAGATGTGAAAATGTTTGTAAATGGTCTTCTATAGACTATAAATAGACAATGTGTTCAATGTGTCGATCCTAGTGGTTTTTCTCATCCACACGTGGGTTTTTCATCAATCTCAGGCTCATTCCAGGATTAATGTGGAACCCATTGTGTCCACTGGTGTTACATACAGAACCTTAACATTTAAACACATATAAATCACCAGTGATTTTTCAAGTGGTCATTTTTTTCAAACACTCTGCCCTGAATATTTACTTCAATTCCCAAAATGCACCTGTGACAGAATAAAAAGATATTCAATAAAATAGTAGTGTGTAATTTTCATGTCCTTTTGACCGTGTTACACATGGATTTATGTATAAAAATAATACAAAAATAATATAAAAATGTGTTTAATCTGAAAAATAGTTTCTCTTGTATCTCAGTAAGTATTTATTTTTCTATTAGACCCCAAGTTCTTCCAGACCTGCTTCATAACATTAGTCTACATCGGTTTGAATGTTTAACCCTCGGTCCTGTTTTTAGGACCAGTTTCACAGAAACACCCATATGTGAAATTAGGTTTCATAATAGCAAAAAGTTTAGAAATTAAAAAACACCACAAAGTTTTATCCCAAATAAGGGAAGTCACTTGGCAGTAGTTCAGACCCACTCTCATTTAGATCCAATTGGACCTGGAGTCCACCTGAGAACACCTGGAGTTCTCTCTTAATGCATCACCTCTGTGTAAGGAGCTTTGGCTTGAGTTAATATTAAACAGAAATACACCACATTCCAGAGTTAGAATTACAAGCACTTTCAAGCTAAAATTCAAGCACTTTTCAGACCTTGAAAACACAACATTGAAATTCAAGCACTTTCAAGGGTTTCAAGCCCCTGTACCAACAATGGACTGATGAAACAAAACGTCTCAGTAGGGGTGTTAGAAAACATCAGTTCTGCAGTATATTGCAATATTTAATTTCACAATACTGTATCGATATTAAAAAGTACTGTATCAATATTTTTAGGTATTCATTCAAATGCAGATATGGCAAAGGTTCATTTTTGTTTTTCTTTATTGTTTATATCTTACTTAATATTATATAACACTGTTTTATTAAATAATAGTTATTTGAAGCCTTCTAAAAGTACTTTTTACTGTCTGAGAGGCAGATGTTAGTTCCTTTGTTGGAATTGCACAAGAATAATCTTATGATGTTAGTTCTGAACAAACAGAATACGAACATTTGAACAGGATCTTATACTGTAACGTCTGTAAAACACAATTTAAGTTTTAACACAGGATCATTATGTGATATAGCATTAGATCCTGTTGTGATCAAATAAAAATGTGTTTAGTATTTGTGCATATTTCTGGTGTTATTCAATTCTTCCAGGAAATAATCTTTTTTTTTTTTTTAAAGAAACAAAAAAAGCCTTTATAACAGTATCATGATATATCGTATCGTGATCCTAGTATTATAATTTGTATCTTATCGCCAGATTCTTGCCAATACACACCCCTACGTCTCCATACTTTCTGGAACTGAATCAAATGGTTCAATGCTTTTAGGCGTGTATTTGTGTGAACACTAGTCAGTCCAGTGTTATTCCCACTTTTACAGCCTCTGTTCTCAATTAAAAAGATGGTTTTAAATCAGACTGAGTTTAAAGTTCAAATTAAAACACTGAACTTTCACAACACGACACCACTTTTATTCCTTTTTTTCTCGAACATTTCGAAATAAAAGTGTGTCGCACTGACATGGTTTGTGTTGTGTTTGAACTGGTTGTAAAGTCCCTTTTGTCAGACTTGGCTGTTAACGGACTGGTTTTTAACTGGTTTTCTCCGCGCGGGTCGCCTGGGAGTGAAGCTAACGTTAGCTCGCTATGCTAACAACAAACGACGCGGCTGAAACCGGAACAAAACCTGAATAAACCTCACATCTGTGCGACCACTTTCTGCCGGAACTGGGGGCTCCTCCAGTCGCTATCCGAAACGGGGACATCCATGGCACAGAAGCGACCTTTCGGAGGGTTTGTGCCGAAAGTCTGGACAGTCTACTTTCTCCACTCTTTCTGCTTCCGCTGTGAAGATGCTCTTCTTCTTCTACTGGTGTATTATCGGTAGCTCCGTTCAGCCAGTGAAGCCTAGCGCTTCCTGCCGGTCCAGCCCGGCACCGACAAGAATATATGAACACGACAATAATTCATCACCATGAGGAGTAGCCTAAACATCCAGGCTAAGGAGGTCATGAATAAAAGGTGTTAAAATAATTTAGTTAAATTTTTTTTTCATTTTATTGGGGAAATATTTCTTTCATAAGCAAAAATGTTTAGCCTCCAAACCAACCTTTCCTCATTTTTGAATTGAATTTAACTCACTTTATAAATCATTAGCCCTTGTTAATAATATAAAAAGGACATTTCTTGATAGCTATGATAAAATATTTAATGTATTATCGGCCATTTCATGAAATTTTAGATGAGAAATTATTTATGTATTTATTTTTTGTCTATGAATTATTGAAAATATATTCTGTACATATACCAGTGGCGATTTCTCATGGACTGCAAGGGAAGCTCGGCTTCCCCTAAAATTATGAAAATTAAATGGTCAAATATGTACAGTTGTGTTGACATTTCATTGACTACAAATGTGTTAGAACACGTTCATCTCAAGGATGAGTCCATTCAGAATCAGCTTATCACAAACCAACAGACTCGATGTTGTTCACTTCTCATACATTCCCATTGTGCTGTTTTCTCATACGATCTATGGTCAATGCATTTGCCTGTAGACGACCAGCATCCATGCACTTCAATGGGACTTCATGGAACAGTTTTTCTTCATTGCCTCAAAACTGGACGGTAATTGGATAAATGCCACGCTGTTGTCCCGCCCCCGGACCCCCGGCGTCACTGGGGATGAATGGAGCGGTGGGTGGACCTCGGCCGGGCTGGACGCTGGGCTTCCATGTGCTGATTGGAGGATCAGTCCACAGGCTGAATCCCATTTGATTGACAGCTATTTTGAGATCTACTCCTTCACTTGACACAGTTCAGTTTAATACCGTCGCGCATTCTGCTGTGAAATCGAGAAACCACTACGAAATTACTTGTTCATTTCTCGCACTGTAAATAAAACACACTCATTGTACTTCCTTGTTTCAATTTAACATAATTTCAGCGTTTTCTTGTTTACATGGTACGATTAAGTCACTGACCATTTTCTTAAGAAGGAACACAGGGCCGAATTTGTTTAAATGTTAAATAAAAAAATGTTTAAATAACTTGACCATTTTTTTAAAATGTAAGCCGACACTGAGCTTCTCCTCTGAAAGACGAGCAGCCGCCACTGACATATACTGATTTTATGATTGTATTCTATTTTGGTATTTGTATTCTCTTGTATTGTGTGTATTGTGTTTTATGTTAAGTGTTTGACAATGTTTGTAAATTAATATTTAAATAAAGTTTGAAAAAAAGAGAGTTCATCACCGACCCAGAGCTTCACCTGGACCCACCACGGACAACCATCATAACCTGCACGTGTGTGTGTGTGTGTGTGTGTGTGTGTGTGTGTGTGTGTGTGTGTGCTCTACCGTTATTGCACATCAGATGCGTGACGTTGCACTTCCGGGTCAGAGCTGTGGGGCATGCGCAGTACATCAGCTTCGTTCCTGTGTCACAGGTCTGTGTATGTACAGTAGATTCACTTTAATCACATTATCCTGTCATTCGTCGATTCACTTCAGCCAACGTGTCTTCATGTACTTTTAAAGTGCACTTTTCGTTTCACACTAACACAATAATTGGTGTTTTTTAAGTGTGACGTAAACTGACTGTGTTTACATGGATGTGAACCCTGTTAGCTTAGCTTCGATACGTTAGCATCAGTGTAACGTTCCAGACGTTGTGCCGAATTCCAGCCCCTGTGGAAAACTACTCCCCCTTCAGCCGTGAAGAGGACAATGCGCACCACCACAGTCACCCTGTCCCAACCTATGGTCCTCTGACTGTAGGATATGAAATGAACTGTGAATTATTCAACCTCTGAACACCATCATAGCTGTGTAACAGTTAAGGAATGAATAATATTATAAGATATTGCAGTTCTGTTTTTAATCTGTTTAATATTAAAGAATGTGCAAACTGTAAGGTGTAGAAAACTGTCTGAAGTGGAATCTTAGATACACAACACACAAAATATATAAGAATAAAAACAGATCCTGCTGAAAACCCCATCCCCCATCAAAATAAACCTGTGAAGCCAAAAGGAGTGAAATGACTTATATATACACTATATACACTGTATATACAATTTATACACTGTATATACAATTTATACTCTGTATATACAATATACTCTCTCTCTCTCTTTCTCTGTATATACACACACACATACATACAATATAGACTGTATATATATATATATATATATATATATATATATATATATATATATATATATATATATATACTCTATCTATCTATCTATCTATCTATCTATCTATCTATCTATACACACACACTACATATATATATGTATGTATGTGTGTGTGTATATGTATGTATGTATGTATACATGTACTCTATATATTATATATACTTACAATATATACTCTGTATAAACAATATATACTCTATGTAGCAGCTATTTGTCATCAAAATTAAATCAACTCAAAAGTGACTGAACTTAAGACTTTAACACAACTCAAATAACCACTAGATGCACCATGGGTTTGTGGTTTACGCAGTCAAAATACAATGTCCATACCCTAGATGTATTTCGAGTGGTTTATTTTTAGGATTTTGCAGGCAAACAACAACCAAGGCCTTTTGTGCTATCTCTCCTGCTCACCCTGTCTGTCTGTGAATGACTGGTTATTTGTCTGGTTGTTTGTCCAGTTGTCTGGTAAAAAACCATTGTCCCACCCAGGTGCATGCTGGTCTAACTTGGTGCTCCCTATTGATACCCAGGTGCCCACGGTCTAAACCAATAAGAAAACATAAAACAAAAGGTGCTAAATACTAAAGAATGAAAGCAATAACCATGAAAATCAAAAAAAATATATATACTAAAGATTAAACAAACAAAAAACAAACAAATCAGAATAAAAAATTAGCAAAAAATACTGAATTAGTAAACAAAAAAGGTAAATTAGCTTTAAACAAAAAAACTAAACAGATAAATAGCTCCTACAAATATGTCACCAATTTTTTCATCTTTTTGGGCCTAAAATGTGTTTAATATGATTCTGTCGTGTTGTCATTCTTAACTCTCACCAGCAGGGGTCAGTCTGGTACTACACACTTAAAACCAAACTCACCAATGAGCCAACTCTGTGTATCCACAGATTGTATCAGACACTGAATAAAGTATAAAGCTGATTGTTTACACACATCTATATTATGGTTTCATCAAGTTTTCTTCTTCAAACTAAAACACTTATTATTAACAGTCATTCAAAATAACACTGCCTTATGATCTTCATGTGCTACGTCAGCTGATAGTTTTCAGTATAGCTCTATTAGCTTAGCTCTGTTAGTTTAGCTCTGTGTTTAGACTGAAAACAGCTGCAGTAATACCACAAATCACTTCCATTTTCTGTTCAGTTTGTGTCAATAGCTGCACTAAAGACCTGTTTGGAATCCAGGTCAGAACTGTAACAGTTTAGTCTGAGCCGTGCATCAACAAACAGCAACTTAGCAAAGATAACATCCCATAATAACTTCATACCTGACATGACATTTGGCAAGTTTGTTTATTTTTACTTTATCTTGTTATTTCCAGTAAGTATAAAATACATTGTGTACAAATCAGGGTGACATTCCTACTGTTCAGTTCAAAAAATGTGACAGTAAAACCATTTCAAACAGCAAGTTTGATTTTATGTCCATTAAAGCATAATACATGTATTTAATTACACTACTATGTCAGTGTTGGCTTTTGACTCAGAATTGACCATTTTTGCCACTCTCCAACAATGTCAATTTGACCATATTCTGGTTGAACGTATGCAGAAAAAAACATAGTATTTCCATTTGATGGCACTGATCGCCCTCTTTCTTTAACTCTGAGAAGTAGTTGTTTGTATGTGAGCAGAACAATTCAACACAAAAATGTACTTTGGTTGAACTTTTTTTTTTTTTTTTCATTTAAAAACATGGTGACATCCTGACAAAACCTGGAATTTATAGCATTTAGGGTGTAGTGATACTAAAAATAATGCAAAAATAAAAGATAATAAAATCAGCGGTGTTGCCAGTCAATGACATATGTAATAATTCAACACAAAAAAATACTTTGCATGTAGAAAAATAATATGAAACAATAAATTTTTCATTTTTTTTATCCAAAGATGAGGCATTTAAAAGATTGAAATCTGTAAAAATTATGAATATTTGATCATATTTAGGGCAGGTGTTGGTAGAAAAATAGCTCAAGGTATAATATTTTTGTAGCTACCTTGTGAAAGTCAAGTTTTTGATTTCAGTGGCAGAAGTCTGTATAAGAATTGGTCCTTATAGTTGGTTACTACAAATGCATATCTGTAAATATTAAGCCAAAATTCTGAGAAACCTCAAGAATCTCCATTTTATTGTTTATATGGTTCAATGTTCATTCAATGTGTTTTAAATAAACCCTATACCTGAGGTGAAGCTCCGCCTACTCTGTGCGTGATGCGCGTGACAGAGTGAGAGGGAGCGAAGTTCATTACATGGGTGACGGAGGTACATGGTCCCAAATTAATTTTGATATATTCATTCTTCTAAAAGACAGAAAGCGGGGTTCTCCTACTCGGAATAAACATGCGACTGGATTTGGTGAGTTACATTTCGATAGAATGATAGAATGTTTGGTCACTTGCGAGAAGTGTGATGCTAGTGGTAGGCGCGGCTAACTGTGCTAACTCAGCTAATTAGGCTAAAGCTAATATTCGTATTTAACAAAGCTACATTTTTATCAGAAATATTATTAAACTGCAATGATAAAGGATACTACATGTAAGATGCATACTTGTTAAAAAATAAGATGTTTTATGTGTTTTGTATGCACTAAAAACCAAATTTACTCATAAAACCCTATTGATTCATTCTTCATTATGGTGCAATGTGGGAACCATTTTGAGCTCTTGTTGACCCCTGTATGTTCTTGATGAAAAAACAAAGTCTTTTCAGTGATTCTGTTTTCTGACTCATCACTTCAATCCAGCACATTGGGGTCTGTCCTTTATATATTGGAGTTATTAACTATGCAGACTGATCCTTACTTTTTGAGATAATTGTTAATAGATGAGAGTAACCTGAGGTGATTTATCTCTCTATATGCAATGCTGCTGAAAGTGGTACTGTTTGACAACCACTAATGTCTCTCATCAGTCCAAATGCAGGACATTGGACAGCAGTTCAGTGCAGTTTGACCTGTTCACAGATTGAATCCTACTGCTGAAATTGTTTAACTTCAAATAAAATCAAAAAACAGTCAGCATGTTAAACCATTTGCTAATGAGTAAGCCCATTTATAACCTGTAAAACTGGTCTTCACTGTAAGATATATAACTCACCAGTGCTTAATACAAACATTTGATTTCAGGTGTCATCCGTAAAAACAGCCATAAGGCAGCCTTCGTATTAATCTGTCTATTAATCCATGACACTGTTAAAACAGTTAGGTAAGAAATGACCATCAACCTTGTTGCTGTTTTCATACTCCTCTCGTGATGATTAATGTAATAAAATGACAGTTTTCTTTTCCCTGCACTGAAGGACATGATTTTCATTAAGTTCCTCTGAATCTCAATGACCACACAACAGTAGAGCTTCATTTGCTGTTTTTATGATATGATGTCTCTCTTTCCTTTTTTCTTTTATTGCACTTATCAGGATTGTGTATTGATACTACTGATTTTTGTTAATTTTATTTTGACAATTGTAAATAAGTGTTTGTATAATTGCTATTATTTTTCTTTGCTACGTTGCTACATGTATTGTTTTGATCGTCCCGTCTACTTTCAAAGCACTCTCTAAACTGCTATTATTAAAAGTGCCATAGATTATTAGAAATATAGATATTATTATTTTTTAAATCTTATAGCTGCTAGCATGAGTTAGCAAAACAGTATTGTTTTTAGTGTTTTGGCTCTTCAAAAGCTGCATTTTCTCTCAGTACACAAACTATAAAAGGAATTTAACAGCTTATATATAAATAGAAAATGTCCATTTAGCTAGAGCATTAAACACTAGCTAATCAACAGTTAAATCACAGGTTACAAAACTTAAATTATCTGGAATGTCTTATTGATGTTCACTTGTCAGTCCAAAAACAACACAAACTCGAGGTTTTTTTGCTAATAAGCTCACTGTAGTCCTTGTATAAGCTAAGTATGTTTACATCCTGATTAATATCCTCGTTTTAAGGGGGTACCTGTTAGTGTCTTTCAAATAGAGGCTGGTTGTCATCGTAGGAGTCAGTGTGTAAGACTTGTGGTGTTGTGATGTAAGTGGAAGGATATAAATGACATTTCTGTTTCCTTACAACCATGTCCACACACATACACACTGTCTGTACGTCATCGTAGTGTTGTAAGGTTAAGTGTTGGCTGCACTCAGAGCGTCTCAGCTCTCAGAATGGCAGCGCCGGCCCTTTGTTCTCTCTGACATACAGTTTCCTGAGGAGCTGCCGCCAGTCACTCGACGTGCACCATCAACAACAACATGGCCATACGAAGAAAAGACAGCTTCCTCTGGGGAAAAGGTACGCCTCAATCCTGAATTTTTAATCATCAGTGGATGTAAGCTTTAGAA
Source organism: Sphaeramia orbicularis (assembly GCF_902148855.1). Classification (NCBI taxonomy): domain Eukaryota; kingdom Metazoa; phylum Chordata; class Actinopteri; order Kurtiformes; family Apogonidae; genus Sphaeramia; species Sphaeramia orbicularis. The sequence goes on from NC_043964.1 coordinate 8,223,665, forward strand.
CAAACACTGTCGATCTGAGATGGATAAGAAAGTGAATGTGTTCACAAGGGTTTGTTAAGGAGCTAAAGCTGGGTTTGGTCTTTGGTTTTTCTTCTCCATCAAAACTTCTACACCTGAGACCAGTGATAAAACATTAAATGTAACCCTAAAACTCTGCAATTTATGTATAAAGTCTTGTGATGGACACATGTAGCAGTTACAGTTTTAAAGAATTTACTTTTATTGGCTTGAATGTAGCTGAACAGATGTTTGTTCTGCCATTGACAAACACTTTTCTCATGAATAAATGTATGATGGTTGGGAGATAATGTAATGATGTCATATATATATAATGTATGTATGTATTTTACTTCATTTATGTTGCTTAATGTATATGTAATGTAATGTATATAAAATATGTTGCTGCTGAAAGTTGTCTTTAGGTTAAATGGTAACGTTCTGACCATAAAACTACAAACATTCATCTCATTGGGTGTTTTTCACCATATTCATCTTCTTGTGGCTTTTATGCATTTTTTTTTTGTGTGTGTCATTTAGTTTGTGGTGATGCATTGTTAATGTTGTATACGTCTTAGTACATCTTTTACACTGTTTTAACTTGTTGCGTCCTTTATATCATTTTTGTCTTAAGGTAATTTTTATGACTAGTTTAAAATCACACACAACCTTTTGGTTCCTTAACTTTCCATCAGAACTAAAACTCAGCCTTGAAACATTATAATCACTGATTTGACATTTATGCCGAAAGCGATATGATTATTTTTTTTTTTAAACTTATTTTCATGTTTGTGATGTATACTGGTCTGTGAGGAGAAAGCGTAGGCGCTGAAGGACAGTGTGGAGAGAATCTACAACACTGCATGGCAAATAAACTCCACCATTCTGAGCTGAACATGTTCTAATTAAGCCTCTCTCCTCTGCAAGCAGAGAGAAAGCAGGGTGAAACCATCAAGACTCACAAGTTTGAGCTCCTGGATGACATTCAGGTATTGTGTTGAATATATTCCCTCAAGATCTTACATTAAATCACCTCATTATTCATCTCCAACTCATGGCCACTTCAGCAGAGGTATTCACAGCACACAAAACTGCCTTTAACATCTACTTTTTTGAATCATTTGAAGGTTATTTCATTAAGTGTTGGACATATTGGCCGTGCGAGCCATGTACCATTGATGACAGTGATGTGAAATCAAACATCCTGTCCTGACATCTCTTTTTTCCCCTCCTTCAGAAGCTGAGGTTGGAGATCAGTCACGTCATCCCTGAAACCCCAAACCATCAACCCAACCAGGAGAAGTGAGTACATTTTTAGAACTCCTCTTGTGTGAGTTAGCAAACATCTTCCTCTTCTTTTGGTGATGATTTGACACAACGGAGGCACCCACGTCTCACGTAATAGTCACTTCAACAGTGTCACGCAATTGCTTCATTGAGAGTTTAGTTTGAGTCAGACTTTGAAAAGCCTCAGTCGTACCTACTTTATTCCATTGATTCCATTTTCTGCAGCCATCTACATCACAGGGGTGGATACTGCATTTTTACTCCGATTTATCTGACAGCTTCAGTGCTTTTTCAGATTTTTTTTAATCCACTTCCAAGGTTTTCACCATTATAACAAACTGTTTACATGTAGTACAAAGGGGGAAGAAACAGAAACACACCTGAACAGACAGTCTTCATCCTGGAAATAAAACTTTATGAAGCACTTTGCAAAACTGGAATTGATTCTCAGCATCAAATCAGATTACTTTTGTTTTTGTTAGTGTAAATTTTGTAATAATGTAGGTCAAAAACTAGGCAAAATGCATAGTGATGTAATAATGATAATAATAATAGTAATAAAAACCATGACACCCGAGGGAAAACACAGCTCCCATCCAGAATTTCTGAGGTTTAAGTTGAAGGTTTAAGGCTGAGTTTTGGTCCTAAATGAAAAGTTAAGACAATCTGTTAGACCCATAACAGGAACTGTGCAGTTGCTGAAGAAATCAGATGCTTATTTGTGGTTTTAAACTATTCACAGAAGATGCAACAAAGAAACCCAACATGAAATATAAGTGGACATTTAGTACCTAGTTTGTTCATTCTATATGTAAAGAAAATAAGCACTTTGTTAAAGCTAGCAACACTTTATGAACCACAGAATATTTTACACATTTATATCGACTGTAATGATAAAATGTTCATTCAGTATCAAAATATACAAGAGCCAAATTAGGAAGAGCAGGAGCATTTCAACTGAGAATGAGATCAAAATAAAATGGATATCATAACATGCATAGCAATACAATTAATCAAAAATACCACATATTCAAATGCTGACAGGGGTGATGTTACTTTGACTTTTCACATTTTAGTTGTATTGGAGTATTTCCTTGTGTGCATTAGTACTTTTAATGAAGTAAAGGATCTGACTATGTCTTTGTCTACTGTTCTGGATCTATAAACTACAGCATGTTTCTAAGAGTGAAACTGCTGAATGTCAGATCTCACTCATGAAAAGTGTTTAGAGATAGAATTATGAACTGTACAGTATTATTATTCTATATATTTCTCAATTTCTGTACCTGTTAATTAATGGAGACTTAATTCAAAGTGCAAAACGATCACCATCACAGTTCACTTAAGTAAAGTGTTTTTATATTCATACTCATGGTGTGACTCAAAGAGCACTTCCTCTACCACTGCCATATTTGGACTTCCTGTGGCATATTTCTGCTTTTAGAAAGTGTTATTCATGTACAGTAAGTGTCCAGTTTCTGTATTACCAACATGACACATGTTCTCACACCTCGAAACCACCACTTTATCAACTACACCCTTAATATTCGACACTTATTCTATAAATTTACTGGTGCAAATTTCTCACCCATGATGACTGACCTATATTTTTTGTTCTGTAGTGAGAAGCATCTGGTCACATCTAACCATTACAATATGACAAAAGGCTTAGTTTATAGTCAAAACAGCAGCAACCACTACCTAAACCCTTTAAAAACCTATTTTAAACTAAATTTTTGTGGCACCTTCAGATGTTTCTAACAAGGAAATGACCAAGCAGTTAACAGCATTTTACAGGTCTGAATTTATTTAAAAAACATTTACAGAGAACATGACAAACTTAATGTATGACTATGACTAGTAACTTATAATTTCAAGTTAGAAAGTCACTATCCTGGTATCAAGTTCAACTAAATCATGAAGAAATCATTGTCCTGTCTACAAATATGACACATCATGTACTTTACTGTATGCCAGAGTAATATTTTTTATTATTATTATGCTTATAAATCTACCCGAGGCATCATAGAAACCAGAAATACTCCTTCAAAAAAATACAACAACACAGTCTTAAAACCATGTCCGCAACAAAATACTTAATGTGTATGTAATAATATGTAACCTGCAGGAAGCCGAGTGTAGACCAAGGGTTCAGAATACCCACTCCAGCGAAGCCACTGTGGAAAGTATGTTAAAGTGTAATACCCCTGACAGCCACGGAGATGATGCTGCTCCAAAAACCCCTGGCTCTCATTAACTTACATTGAAGTTCACTCTTAAATGCTTGATCAGTATATTGTATTGTCATTCTGGTCTCACTGATTTTATTTGGACCCTCTAATAACTGTTCTGGTCCATGTTTTGTCCAAAATAGTCACCTCTGTCCATTCCATAAAATATAGGGGTGTAAAGGTACCGAAAAATTTCAGTTCTGTACGGGAGTCTTCGGTGTGATATGTTTTTGGTACAGTGGGGTGGGGGGGTGGTACACTCCGTAACTACCAAAAACCAAAAGTGACACTTAACATCCAATTCAGCTTCTGTGCCTCCGTTATACTCTCTGTTGTCATATTTACCCCCCCCCCCCCCCCCCCCGCCCCACATACACTTATCGGCACCTCAGAATAAAGTCGTTTTTTTCTTGGGGTTTTTTGCAGTGCTGAGAATTTAGCAGCAGTGCCGGAAACCCTGTACATGGGTTCTTCTTGTGGCTGCCCTGCTTCCTGAGTGTTTGCATTCTTCATATAGGCTACATAAATTTATTTGGTACATCTCCGTATTGTATTGAAGACCCCAAACTGAAATGGTTTGGTACAAACGAGTGCACCGTTACACCTCTAATAAAATATGATGATATACAGAACAGTTACACTTAGATAAAATATTGAATATTTACCATTATTTTGTCCTTTTGTATTATCAATATTCAATTTTCAATATCTTTTAAAACTGAGATTTTAAAATATATCTGAAATATTAATAGTTTCTAGATGTTTTTTTTTACCATCAAATATTCATCATTTGTGTGTTACTTGTTAATATTCATAATATTGTAGTAATTATTTCCAAAGTTGTACTATTGATTTGCTCACCTTTATTCATCACTGACCCATGATAAAAAAAAATATTGATTTGCTATATTGATTGATTAATTCACAGTGAGCCTGTTTTTAAATCTATTTGTTCTTTTGTTGCAGTAAAAATGTAGTGAGGAACAGGAGATTCCTGCGTGGGAAAAAGAAATTTAACATGGACCCAAAAAAGGTGAATTTTTAATTTATTTGATGCACGTGAACTGGATAATTAAAGGTCCAGATGATTCATTGATTGGAGGCAGTAGATGATGTGGGAATGAAAGTTTAGAGGTTGTTTCAGTCTGTCTTAGCCCACCATTAGACAACACGCACTGATCAGTCGTAATGACAGGTGAAGTGGTGTTCATGTTGATTATTTCATTCCAATGGGATGTGTCAATGGGTTGGATAAATTAGGCAGGAAGTGAACGTGTAGAACTCAGAGGTGATGTGTAATAAAGAGCAAAATGGGCAAGAGTAGAGATCTGAGAAACTTTAATAAGGGAGAAATTGTGATGGTTAAATCACTGGGTCAGATCATCTCCAGATGTTGTTATTAATTCCCAACTTAAGAACCTACCAAAAGTATCTATAGAACAACATCCGGATCCCAACCAAGCATCTAGAGCAGAACATTATTACCACCGGTCTAATATTGTATAGGTTCTCCACTTTCCGCAAAAACAACCTAGACTCCACCAGACCTCTGAAGATGTGCTGTGGTATCTGGACCAAGACGTTGGCAGCAGATCCCTGAAGTCCTGGTAGTAGCGAGGTGGACCTGCATAGATTAGATTTATTTGTCCACCATCTCCCACAGATGCTCAATTGACCTAAGATCTGGATGTGCTTCCTTAGTCTGTTTTAGGTCTTCACTAACCACTGCAAGACCTGCAGTTTTGGAGATATTCTGACCCAGTCATCACCATTATAATATGGCCCTTGGCACTCACTCAGTTCCTTACTTTGTCATTTTGCTTTTTCCAACACATCAGCTTCAGGGACTAAATGTTCATTTGCTGCTTAATGTATTCAACCCAAGAAAAGGAACCATTGGAATGAAATAATCACTATTATTACCACTTCTCTTGTGGTCATAATTTAGTGGTTGAATGGTGTATTTCAGTTCTTTAATCTGTAAATTTGATACAGTAAATGCCACAAAAAACATTAATATTCACATCCCATCTCATCAGTGACAGTAAAGTTACCAAAGATTAAATTTAATTCAGCTGCTGTGGATGTGAAGGTCAACAATAGCAGAAAGTCTTCCTCCACTCAGAGCGGATGTGGATTCAAATTGTGTGTGTTGCGAGCAGAAATGCAACTTGTGCACAGGCAGCGGTGCTCAGAATGAGTCAGAACCCCAGAAAACCACATCCTGTTCCCTGAAGTGGGTAGAAGCACCGCTTCACCACAGACCTCCATCTTTTAGTTCCCGTCTCAACAAACAAAAGGGGCTTGGTTTGAGGCCCACGGCTGGTGACCAATCTGCTGTCAGGCCTGAAGACACCGTGAAGAGGCCGATGAGGCTTTGAAGGCATCTTTGATTGGATGTCTGGTTTAGTCACAATACACACTGAGAACATGGTTGACATGTGGAGTATTCTTTGAGATTAAGAGCTACAGCATTAGACGGCCTGTCTTATCTCCTGCTCTGATGATTGACTGAAAACCAGAAGAGGAAAACTTTCTCAGTGTGTGATATGGTTTAGAAACACACTAGTGCTGATAAGAACACACGCAAATTTCACAAGAAGTGTGGTTTGTGTGTCTTCTCCTGGAAATAGAAAGACGTATTAGGAAGTAGACTTTATGTAAATACTTCTAAAAAAACAGCAGTTGCAAAGAGCTTCACAGCTGACATTGAAGGAAATATGTAATATTATTTAGCAGAAAACACAAGAAAAAGTTTCATTTGATCATTTATACAACCCATAGACTAAAAACATGTGCCACTTTTCAACTTTTTGTGACAGAAATGTTTATATTTGTATTCACAGATTTTTATAGTCAGATTTAGACACTGTTTATAGAGAAATGTACTAGCTTTGTTTATTACAGCAAAAATCACAGTGTGGTTAGTAAAATTAAAAAAACAAACTACAATCTTATCCTAAAACTCCACTTGATATATCTCAGTAAGAAGGTTTGTCTAGTGGTCAGTTGGTCAATCCATCAGTCACTGGAATTTAGGCAGTTAGTTTGTCAGTCTGTTGACTAGTTCTTCATTCAGTTAGTAGATCAGTCTGTTGGTTGTTCGGTTTGTTCTTTCCGGCTGTTAATTGGTCAGTGGGTCCGTCAGTTGGTTGGTCTGTCAATAGGTCAGTTTGGTGTCTGTTGGCAGTTGGTCCTTCTGTTAGGCTCATCAGTTAGTTGGTTTGTCCTTTAGTTGGTTAGTATCCTGGTCCATCAGTTGGTCAGTCAGTGTCACTGCCGTTGGTATGCTGATTGGTTGGTCAGTCAGGTGGTCTCTCTAAAAGGTGTGTCTTTTATTTGGTTGCTCAGTCAGTTCATTGGTCAATTTTCTATGGTTGTCAGTTTATTACTATTCACACAGCTGGGTTGTCGGTCTGTCCTGGCTGTTGTTTGTTCTTTCACAAATTCTTTGGTCAGTCAGTTGAGCAGTTGGTCTTTCTGTAGGTTGGTCCATCAATTGGTCAGTTCGTCCGTTACGTTGGTATGTCAGTTGGTCTGTAATACTGTCAGTCTTTAATTTGGTTGGTAGGTTGGTCAGTTGGGCAGTCGCTCCTTCTGTCTGTCAGTAGGTCTGTTGGTTGGTTGGTCAGTCAGTATTTAATTGCCATATCTCAGAAATAGTTTGAGAGAGCAATATACATTAAAAAGAAAATTCCAATATTTGTACTTGGTGATGTAGATTTTGTTGGTCAAATGTTATGGTTGTTGTGACTTCATGTAATTTAGAGAACTGCATGCATTATGATACAAAACAGTAGTGGGCAGATGTAGCTGAACTTGTATATCTTGTTAAAATGTGATACAGACTGAGCTGCATAGGCTTGAAAACAGTAAAAGCAGTGTTTCTTTTTGTATTGATGTTGAACTGTGAGACATTTAGAAACTAATCAAAAAGATCTGACTTTAAACTTTATATACGCTTCAACTACAGTCTTCATTATTTTTTTATTTTTTTTCCCTCACATCTAACCTCCCTCTAATCTGTTGTGTTGCAGGGCATCAAGTATCTGGTTGAAAATAACCTGCTGGAATGGCGAGCAGAGCCGGTGGCTGAGTTTCTGTACAAAGAGGAAGGGCTGAACAAGACTGCCATAGGCAACCTGTTAGGGGAGAGGTACAGTATTCAGATTAGGAAGTTTACATGTAAATAGTGGGATTTTATTAACCTAATTTAGCTGAACAAGAGGAGAATTATCTCGATACATAAAAAAAAAAAAAAATTGAAGTGTGATTTTCATTGAGCAGGAAGACAATCTGTAAAAGGAACTAAAGTGGGAAGTAAATTATTTAGTTTATTTAGATTATTTAGTTCTGAGATGTAGTGAATGACAAAGCTACAGAAAATGGAAATACTACAGAACAAGTAGAGTAATAGTGCAGTAATTGTTTTGCTGCCTGAACAACATTTCTGTTTGAGTGTTTGTTCACTTTGTCTGATTTTGCAGTGTTATCTCTGTCTTTTTGGTGTTCATACAGGGAGGAAATGCATCTGGAGATACTGAAAGCCTTTGTGGCTCTGCATGAGTTCTCAGACCTGAATCTGGTGCAAGCACTGAGGTTTGTTTCACTAAACCCTGTTTGCACGCAAGTCTGTATGAGAGTTAAAACTACTGCAGCGGGTTTACCTTTAGTCCTGTTTTCTGACTTCACATGAGTGTTTTTTTTTTCTGCTTCTGTCTTCCAGGCAGTTTCTGTGGAGCTTTCGCCTCCCAGGAGAAGCTCAGAAGATTGACAGGATGATGGAGGCATTTGCAAGTCGTTACTGTGACTGTAACCCTGGGGTGTTCCAGTCCACGGGTAAAGACAAGTCACCTTCTCAAGTTCCACCATTTAAAAAAAAGAAAAAAAAAATGCTAAGACTCTTCAGAGTATCTTGCTTCAGTTCAGTTTTTTTTTGTTGGTTTCACTTCATTTGAAACTACTTTTACCCTTTTTTTAAATCAGAGTTAAGTCTGAACGCGTCTGAGAATGTGAAACAGTGAAACCACAAAACCATAAATATTACATCAACATCACAGTTAATGAAGTTGACTCAACTGACATGTTAGATATTAAATATGATGTCATTAGTTTTATTTACTGGGACAGAGTTCTTTATGGTTTTTATGGTTGCATCACACTGACATTTTTGCTCTTATTCCCACAAATGTTATCCAGAGTAAAAATGTTCGCATCAGTCATGAATAATTATAACAATAATTGTCCAATCATTATTTCTTCCAAGTTTAAAGAATGGTTTTTGGTCCTGAGTCAAAGTTTAACAAACTAAACAGTTATTTGTGGTTTGAAAGTATTTGTAAAAGATGGAACAAGACCAAAATAAGATGGAAATGGCGCAAAAGTTGCAAGAGATGAAAATGACATAAAATTTGTAAACGACGCTAACAAAGTAAAAGTCCCAACAAGACAAAAAACATTTAAAAGTTTCTAAATGTGAAGGCAACGTAAAAGATGCAACAACAAAAGAAAAACAGATATGTCGCAAAAGATAAAAACAATATAAAAGACACAAGAAAATGTGAAAGTAGCAGCAAGATGAAAATGACACGAGACAGAATAAAAAAGGTGTGAAAAAACTCAGAAATGCAAAAACATTGTTAAAGTTGCAAAAGATGCAACAAGATGAAACACCTGTAGTCTATGATGTTGCAGTTTTTTGTTTTTTGTTTTTTCTTAGTTTTTCTCAATTTTGATGAAAGTCAATGAGTGATCACATCATTCTCTGAATCTAGAAGTGAAACATTAGCTCATCGTCTGAATGCACAGGAGTAAATGAAGTAAAAAACTAAATGAAATGTTTGTTCTGTTATTTGACAAAGTAAACCAACACAAAATTACAATAATAGTGATTTAAAACAAAAATCTTAATATCAGGTCATTGATGCATCTTAATTTCATACACACCACCTGAGGGAAGCCACGTGTAGTATTGATGACGTCCAGGCTGTTTCATTGTATCTGACATCAGCTGTGTTTTTTTGTGTTTGTGAATCAGACACGTGTTACATCCTGTCATTCGCGATCATCATGCTGAACACCAGTCTCCACAACCCCAACGTGAAGGACAAACCCAGTCTGCAGCGCTTCGTGTCCATGAACAGAGGCATCAACAATGGAGACGACCTGCCCGTCGAACTGCTCACGGTCAGACCCACCTCCGCCGCTCATGATGCATTCACTGTCTGTCACAATGTTTGGAAATGACAGCATTAATGTTGCAAGGCAGATGCGTTTATTTCAGTCCTTATTATAATGATTGTTTCGTGTCTTTCTTGACTTAAGGATCTAGTTTAAGTCCAAGTTAACCTGTTGAGTTTTAAAGGATCTAGTTTAAGTTTTTAAGTCTTTGTCCTTAACTCTGATGTCAGCAAGTCTTATTTTGTAGATGCTTGAGAGATGCGTTCAAGTGTAAAAACCTTTTTGCTTTATTCTAATACCTCCTGAGCACAAGTTGTTCTGTATTTACTGACAGTTTATTCTCAGAAGATCATCAAGCAGGATCATCTCTTTGACACCTATAATGAGAACTACGAAGGAAATAAAATAACGTAAACCCCAATATCTACATTACATGATAATGCATTCATCTCATTGAATATGACGTGTGAAATTTCTATACGTTAAATCTCCTTAAGGCAAATGCACAGATGACCAGATCTTGTATATACACAACCAATTAGCAAACTAACACTGAATGCAGCTCATTGGCTGCTTGTTACTGAAAGGGATGAAAAAACATTGTCTTCATTGTTGATCTTTAATGCATCACTATGTTTTAACACCTTAAATTAATCCAAACATAGTTAAAACAGCAGTAGGACATATTACTATCTAACAGTCTTTACTACTGACCTCCATAAGCTTCCAAAATAATTAGAGAAACAAATGCAAACACATATAGGAGATAAAATGAATTTTCTACCTGATGAACAGAGTATGTGGACTAATGTTTGATGAAGTATCATAATAATATGGTATAAAATGTAAAAATACAGAGTTTCTAGTCAGAATCAACAACTTAAAGAATCACAATCCCCCAGAAACCAGAGGAAACTGGGTTGTCATTCACCTACTTTTTGTAAGAGGTGATGAAATTGTGGTTTATGATTCTTCCTTCTTCTAAATGTAACCAAAGAACTTTAAGTAAACCTGGAATCACACAGGAATGTTGCATTCAGTCACAGAGAAACCATAGAAAATGAAAATCCTTGTTTTTCTTTGGAGTTTTAGATGTACTTCCTATATTATGGTAAAATTTGTGTTACTGATTTGAGATTTGAATGACTCTGACTTAAACAGATCTGATTAAAGTGCTCATTCTTGTCTTCAGATGTCTCTTCTCATACATCACTGCTTCATATTTGACAATTTTCATTTCTCTTTTTGATGTTTGGCTCCGGAAGCAAATGTTGCAAGAAAATAAGTTAAGTTTCATCTCCAGTTCATGTCAAAACTGATGACTTTTATTTTATTCCTCCAGAAACTGTACGCAAGCATCAGAAGTGAGCCTTTCAAAATCCCAGAGGATGATGGGAATGACCTCACTCTGACGTTTTTTAACCCGGACAGAGAGGGATGGCTTCTGAAAATAGGTGAGATGAGGATGTCAACCACACGGTTTGATTTACGTCAAACAGACAAATCTGGTCAAAACTAATCATGAAGGGAAACAGTAGAAATACCACAGTGAAGAAATACTCTGTTACTAGTAACTCTGAACCCACAAACCAGTGAATATTACATCAGCATCACACTTCATGAAGTTGACTGATATGATTTCCGAAATGAAATATGATACTAGTCATTCCATTAGTTGAATTTACTGTGACATAGTTCTATTGTCAGATTGTGCTTTAAGTTTTCATGGTAACATTGATAACATTTGTGCATTTGTTGAGTCCTATCAATTCATGTAAATAATTGGTGTAAAATACAGTTTGTCATCGTTTCATGGTCATCAGATATGACCCATTTGGACATTCAGAAGCTCCGTAGTTCTCATGGAAACAACACTGATTCACCAGTGACTTTGTTTTTATATTCAATTATTGATATATTTCGCCGAAACAGTCATTTTTTCTTCTGTTTTGATATAATATGCATTTAACCACTTACATGAACAGTCAAGTAATTATAGGAAAATACCTGATTTTCACTGAAAAATGCCAAAGGCAGAGAATATTGTTACAATCACACTAATAAATTGCTTAGGAAAAGTTAAATGTAGAGAAAAATGCATTTGGAAGTCGACACAAAAATAGTTCTGTCTTAGTTTAAAAACTGGAACAAAGTTTTTATGTTTTCACCACCCTGACATTTATGCTGTTATTCTCATAAATGATATCAGACTAAAAATGTTCATATCAGTATAAATGATTATTAGAATAAATATGAAATCCTTACGTCTTCCAACTTTAAAGAGTAGTTTTCAGTCTTGAGCCAAAATGTAGAGGTTAAAGAACTGGACCGTTATTGCGGTTTTAAAAGTTTGTTTTAAAAGATGTAACAAGACAAAAATAAAAGTTCTAAAAGGCGCACAATGAAAATGGCAAAAGTTGCAAAAAAATGAAAATGCTGTAAAAGTTGCAGAAAATGAAAATATTGTAAAAGTTGCAAATGATCAAAATGACAGTCTCAAAAGATGAAAGGAATTTTTAGGACAAGACAACATGAAAGTTGCAGCAAGATGAAAATTACATGACACGCAACAGAAATGCAAAAGCCATGTTAAAGTCACAAGAGATAAAACCAAAATGCAAGAGCTGCAACAAGTTAAAGTCTGTTACTAAAGTATCATGGTGTCTTTGAATAATATGTACAGGGTGGGGAAGCAAAATTTACAATATTTTGAGACAGGGATTGAAAGACAGTGTATGACCAATTAGTTTATTGAAAGTCATGAGAATTTATTTGCCACAAGAAAATTGACATAATAGAAAATGTTTTTATTCTGTGTCCTCCTTCTTTCTCAATAACTGCCTTCACACGCTTCCTGAAACTTGCACAAGTGTTCCTCAAATATTTGGGTGACAACTTGTCTTCTCTAATAGTATCTTCCAGACTTTCTCGTAATAGTTTTTGCTCATAGTCATTCTCTTCTTTCCATTATAAACAGTCTTTATGGACACTCCAACTATTTTTGAAATCTCCTTTGGTGTGACAAGTGCACTCAGTAAATCACACACTCTTTGACGTTTGCTTTCCTGATTACTCATATGGGCAAAAGTTTCTGAAAAGGTATGGATAATAGTGTTAGGTATGATTATGACATCAATATATGTTTGGTTTCAAAACAACTGACGTAGTGCCTGCTGAGAAAAAACTAAATGTTCATTGTAAATTTTGCTTCCCCACCCTGTACATGTAATAACATTGTAAAGCTATAGTTCTGTTTAAGTGTGAGTTTAAAGTTGATATTGGATCATATTTAAGTTTTGGTTCAACAGATGGACATGAAACTGAAGCTTGTTTTAAAGTTGAATTCTGGTTGAATCCGGTTAAAATGACTCCATGATGTTTGTTTTCTTTGTAGGTGGAAGAGTTAAAACATGGAAGAGGAGGTGGTTCATCCTGACCGACAGCTGCCTCTATTACTTTGAATACACCACAGTAAGTAGAGAATGTAGACGTCAGCACCTGAATCGCACTGGGAACCAGTGTTTTTCCACATGGAGGGGGAAGTAAAGGCTCTATTAGTTTGTGCAGAGCCTCCGGTGTTAATTCATTCTGTTACATCAGTGTTTAATGACAGGCTTAGAACAAACTGCAGCCTCATCCGTCTTGTGTAATTCTGTAAAGTTTTTTTTTATTGTTGTTTCGATTCCTTCTTCTTCCGTCATGAACTTTAGTTTAGTTTTGTTGCATGAGCTGCAGTTTGGCTGTTAGTTTGTTTTTCCTGTTGTTTGCATAGAGTCTGATTCTAGTGGAGGATTGAGATGATGGAGGTTTGTGTTGTGATCTGGTGCATCAGAACAAACAAAACAGAAACGAGTGAATTCTGGTCTTCGATTTTATACTCGGATGAGATTGACAGGCTTTACTCAAATTAACATGTGTTTGTATTCAACATGGCATCTATTTGTGTTGTGAATTTATTACTTTAACCCCAGGAAATATGAAGTTTTTTTATCACAAATTTGAGAATTAGTCTGGCATCAACAGGCTAGGAGTTGTTTTTTTTTCCCCCTGTATATCACCTTCCTCCTCTTGCCTGACATTGAAAGCAATTTAGAAACAATGAAGTGCAGCTGACGAAAAAGAGCTGGTTTTGCTGAACTACAAACTGCTGAGAATAACAAACTGATGAGAAACCTCAGACTAATTCTCATTGACACATTTGTCTTAACATTGTGATTCATGTCTCCAAAACAGAAGTGAAAAGCTTGTGAACCCTGGTCTCTGATATTCCACTCCCACAAGATTTACAAGCTTTGCAGGACGTTACGTAGCCTATATTTATATCTAACATGGCTTTGATTTTCTAAGACAAATTGTCATTTAAGAATTAGTCTTACAATAACCACCTTACCTGAAAAATGTTTCTGTTGTACAACTGGCATTTCTCAAATTTCAAATGAATATTTAGACTGTGTTTGCAGAAACTGAGAACTAAAACGGCTGAAGTGTAGTTTTCTCTGAGATTTATGTCAGTTGTTTGTTTAGTTTTATTGTGAAGGAGTTGTGTTCAGTGTCATCATCATTAGCAATTTCTTCAAACATCTTCTTTTCCGAAGCTACTGGTCTGATTCATTTCAAATTTCATATGTATCTTCCTTGGGACAATGTCTGCAAAGTTTGTTCACAGTCTTGAGAAATTTAGATTTTTAAAAAAATGTTTGTTCTTTTTTTAAAAGAATTTTTTAATATTAAACATTTACCTTTAGTTATAATGGTCCATATTTTGATGGTTTATAACATGGAAATGCTGAGGGATATCATTATAGTTACAATTGATCACTGATAGAAGTCATATATGGACTTTGAATTAGTTAAGTTAATCACCCACTTCTATTGGGAGATTGATCTACTCCGTCCAGATCACAGGACTCTAACAGACAGAACCTGACAACCTCACAAATTCAACTTGTTATTGATTCTTGATAGAACATGCCGGTGAGATACAGGGACATTGGGCCTATTATTTTTTAAAGCAGTGTCTAATTTAAACATTGTTGTCCTACAGGATAAAGATCCGATTGGGATTATCCCTCTGGAGAACCTATGTGTCAGGGAGCTCCAGGACTCCAGTAAACCGGTACAGTATTGGATATGCTGCTGTTTCATTGTCTACATGTCAGAGGATGCTTTTCCACCGTGTGTTCACTGAAGGGACTCTGTTTGTGTTTGATCAGTATTGTCTGGAGTTGTACAACCCCCAAGGACAAAAGATAAAGGCCTGTAAGATGGAGAATACAGGCCGAGTGGTGCAGGGTAAACACCAGTCATATAAGCTGAGCGCCGCCAGCGCAGACGAGCGAGACGATTGGATAGAAGCCATCAGGTAAGACCTACTGCCACCGTTCAGCCAGTCACAACATGAAGCGCAGAGATAAAGGATTAGTGTAACTTGTACTTAAGTACAAGTAAAAATAATGTAGTTTTATTCTATTTTTTTGAAAGTAAAGTACATAATGATGCAGAACTGATCAGTGATACCTAAGGTCTCTGTAAAGTTGTAGGTCCTGAAATTGGAGACTGTTCATTACCCAGTGTAGTTGTATTATTACAGAACTGTATCAGGCTACGTCATATACAGTCCTGGAAAAAATTAATAAACCATCAAAAGTCATCAAAAACAATAGTTATGCAATCAAGTACTAACTCCTGTGTGTATCATGTGACTAAAACAGACAGAAAGAAAACATGGAATGTCTAAAAGCACTGTTTTTGTCAGTACAATGTCATAGATATTGATGTAAGAACTGAAGTGATTTTGGTTATTATCAAGAAAGCCATGAAAAATGGATAGATATCAGCTCTGAAATTAAACTATGATGAGATATTTTTGTTGTTATCATTATATTTGTCCAAACAAATGTACCTTTAGTGTTGTACCAGGCATTAAAATGAACAAGAAATTGAAGAAAACAAGGGTGGTCTAATAATGTTTTCTGCAACTGTACCTCCTCTTCTCCCCCCCCCCCCCGATCTTCTTTCTCCTCCTCCTCTTCCTCTTCCTCCTCCTCTTCCTCCTCCTGTACTTAATTTCCATTATTTCTCCCTCAGGGCCAGTGTCACCAAAGACCCATTTTATGACCTGGTATATCTACGAAAGAGGAAGGTCATCAGCAACACTTCCTCTTGAACCTCAGTGAATCCAAACCTAAACAAAAGCTAATCGTCAAACCACACAGTTTTGACACCAGAGGAGGAACTGAAACTCCATGAAAAATGAATAGGCCAAACTTTCTGTGTCTTCACTACGACTCTGATGTTTCAACCGAAAATGTCACTTCAATGGGAGAAAACACACCGGCACTTTGTCAAACCTGAAAGGGTTCATTAACAGCTAGTACTGATTTAAATTAATCCATTGTATTGATACTTAATATTTGGTTAAAAAAATTGTAAATACTGATAAAATGTACATTATATTTTATTTAGCTGTAAATTACTTCATGTATAATTTAATGACTTTATCAAACAAACAACTGAACTTGTAAAATAAACAGATTTATGTTGAAAGTACTTGTTTTGTCCAGCAGATGGCGCTCCTTCCTTACTCTACATCACCCACATCAGTCTTTGGGTTCTTTTATTGAAACTCTGTGAATGTTTTAAGGTTTTTTTTTTTACTGTGAAAAGTCTCATAAACTAAGACCATACTCAGACATTAACACTCTGAATCTTGTCAAATCGGTCGTATCTTGTGTTTTCCTGCTGTGTTTCCTGTTGTGTCTATGATTTTCTGATACTGAGCTGTGGTCGTGAGGTTAACGTTTCCTTGGAGAGAACAAACCAAAAAGCAAATAAGAAAACATGTTATTTTTACACAGTTTATTTCCCACAGTACGTTCATGTCTTTAGTATGTAGACTGAAGGAAGCTTCATATGAGGAACCTTAAAATAAACTTAACATAGAAACCAGATAGAGGATTTAAAACATCTAATATTAAGAGAATAAAGCTGGAATTTTACTTGTAATTTTACTTGCATCTTAATTCAGAGTATCAAATGATATAAACATGAAACAGTTGTTCAATCAAAAACAGCTGCTGCATTCTTATTACTCTAGTAAAAAATGAGTTTTTCTTAATGCTGTAACTTTTTGTTTCATCTTGACTTGTTTGAAATATTCAGATTTAATTCTTGTGACTATTTTCCAGCAGTCTAATATGATATTTGTATAATATCAGCTTTGTTATCCTTGATAATCCCTCATAGACACATTTGTTTTAATAATTCTGTCAGATGCTGTTCTTAACAACAATTGTATATATTTTCTGAGTTCCTCGAGGTGTGTACTTTAACCCTTTGAGACCTAGAACTATTTTTATGTGGTGACTTCAAAATGGATTCTTCTCTAAACTGATTCTTTCCACAGTGACTTGTTGCAATATTTTTTTTCCTCTGCTTTTGGCATTTATCAGTGTAAAACATGTATGATCCTATGTTTAATTTCCTGATCATGCAGATCTGGGGTGTCAAACATGTGGCCCACAGGCCAACACCGGAACACCAACGGGTTCAAGCCTGTGGGATGAATTTATGCAAAAATGACACTGAAGATATTAAATGTTAAAGGTGTTAAACTTGTTTTAGTTCAGGGACCTTATACAAACCTTTATGATCTCTAGTTAAATAATAACTTATAAATAATGGTAACTGAAGTTTCTTATTTAATATGAAAAAAGTAATTATGAAAATTTCTACATTTACAAACTATCCTTTCACAATAAAATGAGACGACCTGAAATGTCTTTAGAATACTTAAGCACTTTACCAATATTCTGCCTGTTACTAAATGTTTTGTATATTTTTAGATCAACAGATAAACGTGTAAATGATAAACAGGCAGAATACTGTTAATATTGCAGTTATTTTTCTAAAGAAGTTTCGTGTTGTACGTGGTTGTTCAGGTTATTTACATTTTCATAATGCAATTTTACTTTCTCACACTAAGTGAAAAATTAGTATAAAATTATTATTAATGAGTTATGCTATTATTTTCCTGGTCCGGCCCACTTCAGATCATGTTGGATTGTATGTGTATCCAAAGACATGCAGGTTACACATGTAGGTTAATTTAAACTGCCCATAGGTGTGAATGTGACAGTGATTGGTTGTTCGTCTCTATATGTTCAGGTCGTTACAGAAAATGAGAATCAGTTTTCAACTAACTTACCAGGTTAAATAAAGATTAAATGTGGCCCCTGAACTAAAATGAGATCGACAGCCCTGAAGTAGATGTTCATAAAATGTCAAACTAAATTCAGAGGTTATTTTATCAGAAACAGAGAAAACATGCAAAATACATCATTAACTCTCAAAGAATGAGACTAACTGGAAAAAATGGCAGTTTCTAAAACGAAAGAACATTAAATCATTGATGTTTTATATGCTTTAAAAGTCTGATGACCTGGAGTTTCTAATTTTTTCAGTTTTATTACAAAGGTCTTATTTGAGAGAATGTGTTCAGGCCCAAACATTGCACAGCCTTGATTTATCATATTGTCATTTGAGCCGATAAACGGGTGTAACTTGCTCAGGTAAGGTTAGATGTAAACAATAATTAATTTAAATATGTTAAAGTTTCTAAACAAAAGGGGAAAAAAATCATTGTCAGACACTGTAAATGCAAAACTGTGACTTTAAACCAAATGAAACGGAGGTTTTCCTGAATCAGATGATGTTGCACACCTGATAAGGAGAGATTATATAGAAATACTTAAAAATAAAACAAAACTAGTACATGTCATTTACCACAGAAACGTTTCTAGGTCTCCAAGGGTGAACTGGGTGAAGCCCACAGTGTATAATTGAAATTAAAAACCAGTTATCTCTAACTTTGCAGCCCCTCCGGTGAGAAATAACTTTGAATAGTGGGAACCAAGGTGTTGGAGTAAATAAATACATTTTCCTAAATTCTAGGAGTCATGAATTATTTGCCAGGTATTAAATTCTGTTCTAAGTCTTAAAAGTCTCAAATTTAACTTGTAGAATCCTGTAGAAACCCAGGTAACAAAAACAAACAAACAAAAAAAACAGTCAATTCCTCAAAATAGAAATTTAAAAAACTGATAATTAAACTGAAACCAAAACCAAACTTAACCCTCCGGTATCCCGTCCAGCAAGGCCTTTACTAAGCACCAAGTGTGCCTTTTTGGCACACTTGTGGAATAATGTCAAAAAAATTTTCATACAGTTTGTTTTTAATTCTTTTACACTTTTTTCTATTTCATTAACTTGAGCCGTAAACAAAAATACCAAATACTCAATAATTGTCACATTTTTTTTTTACCCTTTAAATGCTGTGTTTGTAATGTAAACAAACCATTTTTTTGGATGGAAGAAAAAAAAGTTTAATTTTTTTTCTATATACGACATAAAAAGTGGATCACATATTTGATTTTTGCAGCCTGGCATATGTCAGTGATTAACTCCAACACTGGTTAATTTGCATTATTATTTTTGGCGCTAGGTCAAATGTTCAAAAATACCAGCCTCTGTCACCCAGTGTGCCAAAAATCCACACCTACAAATCAAACTATTAAATATTATATATTGATTTATTTTTCTGCTCTCATTTCATTTTACTTTTGTAAATCAAGGTCAGCCCTAATCATACAGATCAAATGGAAGAAATAGTGTGTTTTAGGCACACTTGGGAGACAGATGCTAGTCTTGTAATTTTCTTTTGTTTACAATGTGCACATTTTAACTGGTGGCCAGAATTTTAAAGATCATGCAAAAATGAACATCTTTTGAATTCTAACCTTATTTAAATTGTGAAAAATAATATGAAGTTCTTTAAAACGAAGTGCAAAGTGTGCCTAAAAGGCACACCTGGATACCGGAGGGTTAAAGCTCAGTCAAACCAAAACTGATCTGGAGTCTTTTCCTGCTGAAGTCGTTTGTTCACAACTTTATTTGCATCATATTTATTTACAGAAAACTTGTTACACATTTTTTTTCCAAACATTTGCTACAAACTGAGATTCCTCTCATGTGGTGGTTCAAAACACGGTGATTCACATTTTCATTTTGGAACTGGATTCAAACCCGGAGCTCGGCGTTCAGATGCAGGAACTCTACATTATTCACAGCCTGTACAACGCTCTGCCACAGGTCTCACTCTGTTACCAAGGGTCCTCGTAAGGTGACACCCAAGGACAACGCCACGTCTGATCACTTTTCCTTTCACCATAGCAACCGGAGTAACTCCCGGGTGTGATGTAATCCAGTCGTGCGGCATTGAGCTTCAAGCATGAGAACAAAAAAAAACAAAAAAAACCAACACTGACAATAAGTTCATACGACAGACGGGAGGACGGCCACAGCGCTGACATTTACAGAGGGACTTTAAAGCGTCTCTCGTGACAGACTGAGGTGAACTCGAACGCATCGTCCCATTAGCCACATATCGTGTAATGTTTAATGTCACCTCCGAGACTTGGCTGATCTGTCACTTCCTCTGTTTCAGTCTTTAGAGTAAAAACATGGGTTTGATCAGGACTGGATGCAGTTCTTCTTCTGTTGTCGCCGACGACTCTTGAATCCTGGAAAAATTTTTAAAAAATAAAAAAAACGATAAAGTTAATCTAAGTTACAGCGGTTTAGACACATCCACACTTTTTTATTGTATAAAGAAAATGAATAAATAAGAACTGAATCATGGAATCAGACACTAGAGGTGTGTTTGTTTCTGTCATTTTCATGTGTTTTGTTGCATTTTTTACAGCGTTTTCATCTTCGACGCTTTGCAGTTCCACTTTATGTTTTTACATTTATATCATTTTTGTCTTTTTGCATTTTTTCACTGTTTCCTTATCCTTGTATCTTTGTTTATGTTGTTTTGGTGATGTGCTTCTAATTTTCATTATTTTATTTTTTCACTTTTTTGGTATCTTTTACATTTATGTTGTTCTAATCTTGTCGCATCCTATATTCAAATTTTTTTTGCATTTATGTCATTTTTTGTATCTTACATTTATGTATTTTTCACATTTCACACGTCAACTGCTATTTTATTTTCTTGTTTTGCTTAGTTTCCATCTTGCTGTTTCTATTAGTGTATGTTTTGTGCATTTTTTTGTCTTTTTTTTAACATCATTTTTTGTATTTTCACATTTTACATGTAAATTTGCTGCTTTTATGCTATTTTCCCCATCTTGTTGCATCTTTTATGCATGTTTTGTGCACTTTACATTTACATCATTTTCATTTGTTCTTTAAGCTGTTTAAGCTGTTTAAGCTCTTTGTTCTTTTTTACAGTGTTTTCATCTTTGATACTTTGCAGTTCCATCTTATGTTTTTACATTTATATAATTTTTGTCTTTTTGAATTTGCTCATTGTTTCCTTATCCTTGTATCTTTGTTTACGTTGTTTTGGTGGTGTGCTTTTACATTTCATTATTTTGTTGTTTTTCACTTTTGTGGTATCTTTTAAATTTACATTGTTTTAATCTTGTTGCGTCTTATATTCAAATTTTTTTTTGCATTTTTTGTATCTTACATTTATGTAATTTTCACATTTCACACGTCAAATTGCTGCTTTTATGCTATTTTTTCCATTTTGCTGCATCTTTTATGTATATTTTGTGCATTTTACATTTACATCATTTTCATTTTGTTCTTGCTGTGTTGCGTCTTTTGCATCATTTGTCTTGTTCTATGTTTACATCCTTTTCATCTTGTGCATTTTGTTTTGCGTCTTTTACATCTTTTTCTTCTTGTTTTGTATGTTATCCTTTCATTTTGTTGACTTCATGTTTTTTTTCCATTTTGTTGATTTTTTTTGTTCTCATATTGCATGTTTTACGTTGTCGTCCTGTGGTGTCTTTTTACTTTATTTTCATTGTAGGTTTTTTTTTTTTTTTTACATGGTTTTTATCTTTTTTGTATATTTTCATCTTGATGATTTTACTTTGTGTTTTTATCTTGTGTCTTTTGTCCTTTTCTTTATTTTTTTGTATTATTTTAGTTTTGTTGCAGATCTTTAACATTATTCTCATATTTCTGGACTGTCTACACTCTGTTACTCTTGTCCTTTCCATCTTCTTGTGTCTTTTCCATGATGTTCTAAAGCTGTTTTATTTATTTATTTTTTTTACATTGTTCTAATAAGATAAATATATCGTTAGCTTCATAGCATGACTGCATCGTCATATTTTTGGCCAAATTGTGAGATCTGTGTAACTTTACTCTCCTAACACTGCTCCTTCATTCTATACAGATATCACAATTTAGCCACAAATATGACTTTAATTAATGATGCTATGAGGCTAACGATATCTCTATGGCTATATTTTGATGAAACGTGGATGGTCATGTGACCCGTACCATCTTCGTCCGGGGTGTTGATCGTCTGCATGGAGATGCTCCTCTGGCTCAGCTTCGACGTCTTCTTGAACTTGGCTTTCAATGGATTCGGCTTCTCGATGATCTCAAACGTGTCCTCCAGCTCACTTCCCACGACGCCGCTGGATTCGGGCGTTTTGGCCGGAGACGGTGTCTGCGGAGTGGCCATGCCCTCATCTAACGTCTCTGAGCCCTGATTAGCTCCTCGTCCTTTTAAGAAGTGTCTGAAGGAGCTGCGTTGCTTCTTTGCGTTGAACGACTGGCTCTTCTTCAGACCTCCCTTTCCGTCGTCGTCCTCGTCTTCTGCAGGCGAAGCCGGACTTTGAGGCGACGGCTGCTCCGCTTTGTCCTTGTTGTTGTGATGGAAGCTGTTCTGGAGGCCGTTCCTCTGGTTCGACCCGGCCACCGTGTCCTTCTGGGTGGACAGGTCCTGCAGGGAGCCCGTCAGACCCATGCTGTTCCCGAAAACCAGAGAGTATTTGGGGTTGTGGTATTTATGTGCGGGAACCTTCAGGTCGATCTGTTTGGAGTCGCCGACGGAGACCTGGAAGCGAGACGTGGAGACGGGCAGAGGCCGGACCTGCTCCACCTTTGGCTTCCTGATGGGGGTGGGCGGAGGGGGCTTGGTGATGTTGAACTCTCTGTAGAGGTCCACATGTTCAGAAATGGCGTACATCTCCCTAAAGTCATGGTCGAAGAAGTCCACAACTTGACCCGACATGACGGTGATGGTGTTCCTGTCCATCCGGGAGGAGCTCCAGGTGAAACTGTGGATGAAAGAAGGGTTTAGACTGGATCAATGAAATAAAACTAGAAATGGGCGACTTTTAGTTCAGTCTAGTGTTCACACTTCACACCATTAACCTCCTGACACCCAGGAATGCATTTTGTTCTCTGTAGTGGAGGAGTTTCACAGCTTTACTTAACCTATAAAGACCCACTGCTACTTTTGTGGCCGTTCCAAAATAGTTCTTTCTCTATATTTATATATTATGTTTTTTCTTTAGTGATTTATTAATTAACAGTGTGACTTTACCCCTTCTCCACCAACATTCCCAGGTATTTATCTAGCAAGTGAAAGAATTCCTGGTAATCAAAGTTCTGGGAAATGTATGTAAATCAGGCTGTCATTTCTAGTCGCCGAATCAAAGTCCTGCTGAAATTCTTTTGAGCGTATTCACTGTTGAGTCATTATTTTGCCGCTGATTTCACTGAAATCATGTATGTTGATTCCAAATCTGAAATCAGAATTCCTCCAATTTGTCAGGATTTTAACTCATAAAGACCCAGTGCTACTTTTGTGACAGTTCACGAATGAATTTTTCTCTCCATTTAACCTTTCTTAAACGATTTATCACCATTTATTATCATTTTATTTTCTGTATGTTTGCAGTTTTCAGTGTCACTCGTGTATTTTTCCTATATTTAATTCACAGATGTAGATGTTCATAAAAGCTCAAAATAACGTTGAGGGTAATTTTATCAAAAACAGGTAAAACTAAGAAAAATTGACTTTTTCAGCTAAGATATCAATAACTGAAAACCAAGCATGTCCATTCACTGTCATTGATCCAACTCCATGGGTTTTACTGGTGAATCAATGTTGTAGAGGATGACGGTGTTTCCACGGTAACTACGGAGCCTCTGAACGTCCAAATGGGTCATATCTGATGACCATGAAAAGACAACAAACTGTATTTTACACCAATTATTGACATGGATTGATAGGATTAGGGGATCAGAAGTTATTAAACATTTTAAATCAGGAGATGCTTTTAGTTGCCGGTGGATGTTTGGGTCAGAAAAAAACAAAAAACAAAACGCCATCCACTGCAAAGAACATTCCATAAAAAAGTATTTGAAAAAACTGTTGCATCATACTATTTCCAATCAAGGCAATTTAATGTAAAAAAAAAAAAAAACAAACACCAAAACTTTTACTGTCCTGTGTCTCAGGAGGTTAACATAAAGTAGTCCTGATACGCCATCGTAGAAAATGACACAAAATAAAGATAAATTCAACTCTCCACTTTATCAGCACTGTGTAACATGGAGTAACTAAGCAATAGTACGAGATAATTCCCACTGTTTGATGATTTTTACAGATTTGTCAGTTTCCCTCAATAAAAATGAGGATGAACTCAGTCTCATTAACTTGGTACAAATAGTCTCTTATTTACTAGGTTCAGGTATTTTTTTTTTTTTTTTTTTTAGTTTTTACCTGTGGACAAGGTGACATGTCCTACCAGACTCTTGTTTTGTACACCGAGGATTAACTCTACATTTACTCTGTATTCCAAACAGTGTAATCAGATTATTCTGAAGTCAGTCGGGGTTTTGTGTTTTGTGCTAGTATTTTATTCTTCAGAAATGTTGTTGATTCAAGGCTGGTCTTTTGGTTTTGTTTGGGTTTTAGTCAAAGAGGACTTGGGGTTTTTATTTATTTCAGACCAGTCCAGACCACAGCTGTGGGGATGTTACTACATTTGTGGTGCCTTTTTTGATTTATTTGTTAGAGAAAAACATCTTTAAAATATTATTTAAGTTAATTTGCAAGATTTTAAAGTGTTTAATAGGCTCTAATTGCAGAAATTTAACATCATATTTAGAGATTATGTTCATTAGTGTGTAACAGAAGTCGACCGATATAGGTTTTTCTCAGGTTGATGCCGATTTTTTAAAATTTGGTCAGCTGATATCTACAGCCACTTTTTGAGGCTGATATTTAAGGCAGTTTTTTTATTTATTTATTTATTTTTTTTTATAGCACATTGACTGTAAAATACAACTGAAACACTCAGATAATTAAGATTTTTATGCAGCTATATAAATGAAATTATTCATACACCTACACATAGTACTGTTTTAGTATTTAATGAACTTCAAGTGCTGCCCACACAGGTGCCTGATCAAATATCTTATAACAGTTTTACTACTGATCAAATATCGGATTTCCAAAAAAAAAAAAAAAAAAAATTAAGGTCAATGACTGATATTCGGAAAAAAAATCAATACATCAGCCCGATATATCAGCTGGCCTATATATCTGTCTACCTCTAGTGTGTAATCAAGTGAAAATAAAAATTATTGTATTTCTGTTGGCTTTTAATGGGATAAGATGGAGCAGATCGCCTCCGCAGTCCATGTTTATGTACACTATATTTCTACAGGATCAGGTCCTCAATGTGGTTTGGACCAGCCTTAAAAAAAAGGCCAAAAAACAAAACAAACAAAATAAAACCAGCTGTCTTTGAAATTACTAAAATATAGTTCTGTTGAGACCAATCGTTATTATAGAGATGATAAACCAAGCCTGAAACTTGGGATTATGTTCAATGTTTGCTCTAAATAGGGAAAAGTGTTTCTAAACTCAAGACTCTAATATCAATGTCAAACCAATGATCTTTTTTATTCTTATGGTGTTTATCTAATTATCGTGGCCAAAATGCATCGTAATTTCGTTCTGCAATGCATCTCTGGCATAATGTCTGAATGACAATAAAGAAATCTGAATCTTAATGTTATCAGTCATCAGAATAGTTGTCAGTTAATTTAATCATTGACAACTAACTGATTTATCTTTGTATCTGTACATGCAACATAGTTTAATTTAATGTTAATAACCTTAGAGAGCAGCAAAACAAACAGCAGACACAGAAACAAAAATAGAGATTGAATAAAAGACCAAAAATGCTTAATAACTGTCTTAAATATCTGTTTTTGTATCTGGTTTTTGAGGTTAGATATTTCAAATATTATTTATATATTAGTTCTTGGTTTATCTCTTCGTGTCCTGCCTCATTTCACTGCTCATTAACAGCAGTAATTATGTGTCTGACCCCTTAAACCACATCAGTCTGGAACATCTGAAAACGTCTTCGTTTCAAAACTCTGATCTTGGTTCACATGGTCTTGTTGAAATAAAGTACTGTCTCTATTCTGCTGGTTCTTTTATTGCGATATGTTTACATATGTTTATATATATTGTTTCTTATATTATTTAAGAAAAAATACAAACAAGGAGTATCAGTAAAGTTTCTGTTCCACCTTCAGATGTTTACCTTTGAATGACAGGTAAAAACTATTATTATATTATATTATATTATTTCAGTCAGCTTTCAGCTTCTCTTCTACTTCTGCACATTTTTAACGTCTGTGATCATACTTTAATGAGTCAGGTCTGTGTGGTTCTGTATTGGACCATTTTCAGTCATTTAATAAGCGAGTTAACATCTTAATAGTTCATCCAGAACTATTTGGGAAACTTTTTGACAAGTCATCAGTACACTACACTACATCCTGGACTTGAAGCTCCGCCCACAATGACTGTGAAATACAAACAAATCACAGACTTTATCATGAACCTGGATCTGTCATTAAATCGTCACTCTAACACCTTTATGGAGCCGTGAGATTGGACTATTTTTTGACTCTTGGTATTTTTATGTTGGTTTAAAGCTGTTTTATACGGAGGAAGGTTGAGCTGTAATCCTACTTTCGTGTTTTATCGCCATAAAGTGAACATAAAACAACTCAGCTGATGGAAAAACAAGGACATTTAAGGTGACGGGAGGCTGGTGTCTATCATCAAACATCTATCATCTAAGTTTTTGGAGCAACTGAGAGCATAACAATAACTTTAAGAAGCAGAGAAACATCTGTGGTGAAATAAATAACTCCAGACAGAATCACATCCTGGTCGATCATTGACCAGAGGTTTTAGTCACAGTCAGGTGGTGGTTTTACCTGGTGCTCATTTCTTCAGGTTTCCTTATTTCCAAACTGATCCTAGTTAAGTAAAGTTTATTTTTAAAGCACTTTTCACAGATAAAAATCACAAAGTGCTGTAGATAAAATGGATGGAATAAAACAACATAAGAATAATTTCATAAAATAAATAAAAAGGATAAATCCATCAACCAAACGCTTTCCTAAATAAAAACGTCTTGAGCTGCTTTTTAAAAGAGTCCATGGAGTCGACCGCATGGAGGGGCAGGGGCAGGGGCAGGTCATTCCAGAGTCTGGGGGCTACAGCCTGAAAGGACAGGTCTCCCCAGGTTTTAAAAGGAGTCTTTGAGACCTTCAGGAGGTTCTGGGCTGAAGACCTAAGGGTGCGCCCTGAAGAGTGGGGGCAAAACATGTTGTCAATATAATGGGGGGTCTGACCGTGCAGCACCCGAAAAGTCAGGACTACAATTTTAAAAATCGATCGAATAACATGTTAAACTCCTCATCATGATCTCTTCCCCACAATAGAAAAAAATACCCTTGATGTTACGAGTCTAATAAGCAGGAAGAATAAATACAGTTTTACCTTTGAGTTTTCAAGGACGGATGATCAACACCTGCCTGACTCATCAGATTGAAAGACTTGAAGAAAAAATATTTATCTCATGATTTTACAGCAGTTTTTTGTGCACGTTTATTTCTGGCTTGATGGTAGTAAATTTGAGGCTTAAATAGAACTGTTTCAATGTAATGCATCTTATCAGGACGGTGATTTCACTAGTTTTAGTTTTCCTTTAGGACAGTGGTTCCCAACCTTTTTTAAAAATATATTTTATTTGACAGTTTTCATTTCTGTAAAACACACACAAAAAAACACAAAGGCTCAGATGTGTGTAACAACTAATTAACGAGCCAGTCCTTGTTCAAAGAAAGAAATTCCCAACCTTTTTTGACCCCATTTTAACTTCACAAATTTCTGGCAACCCCAGATATTCAAATCTGAGCCTTTTTTTTTTTTTTTTGCTAAAATTAATTTGTTTTTGATCATGTAATAGTTTGCTACACTATGTTGCAAATAACCATTAATTTTAGAAGACATTTAGTCTATATAATGTATATTATTATGGACGGAGGCAGAAAAGCCAGGTGTAGATTACTGCACAGTGACAAGTGACAGTTTTATTTTCCTTGGTCAGGATATGTACAGTCAGTCCAGCTTGGATTTACAAGGCTGACAATTAATACTGAACAAACAAGAACTCAAACTATGAATTATGAAAGAGCTGCAGCATCTGAAACCAACCACAATGAACATTTGAAAGATAAACAGAACCACAGTGCTGCAGTTTCAGCTCCACAGTTTGTCATGTCTTTTATGGACCGTGACTGTCTCTGTCAACTGGTCATATATTTTTTATTACCTCCGCCAAGGAGGTTATGTTTTCATCAGGGTTTGTCCGTTTGTCTGTCTGTCTGTTAGCAAGATAACTCAACAAGTTACGGAAGGATTTTGATGAAATTTTCAGGAAATGTTGATACTGGCACAAGGAACAAATGATTAAATTTTGGTGGGGATGGGGGGGGCAGATCTGCCTTGGGGGAGGTCTCCGCTCTCCGAGTGCTTTTCTAGTTAATGCGTTTTTTGTTTTTTCATTTTTATTAACTACTAGAAATTTCAGGCGACCCCATGGTTGAAAAACACTGGTTTGGAGAAAAATGTGTAATTTGTCATTATAGGTGTTTATGTTGTTATTTCACTGGTTCGGCCCATTTGAGATCACATTGCTCTGTATGTGGCCCCTGAACTAAACCGACTTCGAATTGAAAAATCTTTAATGTCCCCAAAGGGCAATTTGATTCGCAACAGAAGTGTACATATCTCACATATAACAAAACAATCAATCTCACATAGTACAATAAATACAATAAATACAGTAAATAATACAATAAATACAGTAAATATGCCCCTGGTCTAAATGTTTACTGATGACGACTTCCTGTGTGAAACCTCTCACCTGTAGGATCCGAACATGACTTTCTCTCCGTCCACCAACATGTACTTGGAACACAGCGATCCGGGCAGTTTTCCAAAGGACAAGGCCAGTCCAGCTCCTCTCACCATCCGCACACGCAGGTTCTGGAAGGAAACACCCGCTTAATTACACACCTCAGCCCAATTCATCACACATGTAAACCCTGAGTAAACGCCGTCCGACGTCCAGACCGTGTCATTCGCTGACGTTTGAGCTGCCAAGTCAAACTGCAGCGCTGACACGCCTCACGGCATTAAGTCAACTTTCCCAAGAATTAAAACCCTTCAGCCATGTCTGTTTACCTACAGGGAAGAGAAAGGAAAGAAGGAGCAGAAACAAAGACCAGGAGGAGTAAATACTGATTAGACCCGTATCAGGAGGAGGTTTTCCTCGGCCGTCAACCCGACGTGGGCTCTGGCGTCGGGTTACACTCTCCGCATCTGTTCTCACAATCCATGAATGTTCATTTGTCAGAGTAAGAGTAACAGAGCCCAACGCGAAGAAAAGGCCTTTCACAGCCACATCAACTGACACCAGGAGGAACCGACTCTCCCAGCGCTCCAGTTAAACCAGACCACAGCCTCCAAACTCTGCCACCAAGACCCGATAAGGCCGGTTATTATGTCGGAGTGGGGATAGGATGACGGTTTGGCTTGAGGAACGCCGTCCGATGTTAATCTAGATCAGCATTTAGTAACGTTTCTCAGATGCTGCAACACCTACGGACTCAGAGAGATGATATTAACAGGGTTGAATGAGGTGGAGATGGATTAACAATATCGGCAATATTAGGCCCCGATAGTGGCTGATAAGACTGGACAAAAAACCCCCCAAAAAAACTATTGGTCTGACACTGGTGGAGAAACATCTGGTTGAGGTCGTTCTCACTCCTAATAGTCTGGTAGAGTCGTACGATTGGGGTTGAAACGTTCAGCAGGTCTGAGTTTTCTTTCACTCTGCACTTGATCAAACAAACCCCTCCCTGTTTGTGGCGGCGCTGTATCAACAATTACCAAAGAACTCCTCTTACATGGCAGGAACTTTACCAGAAACATTTACTTTATTGGGGATTTTTGAAAAACCTTGTTCTGTTTCCACCAAAATTACCCAAGAAAAACATCCTCTCAACCCCAAACTTTTCCTGAAAAAAAGTTCCTTGTAGGGGATTGGACTTTACAGATTCCCCACAATTCTTAAGGGGCGGGGCTATGTATTGAAGAACTCTGATTAGTCGAGCACACTTGCAACATTCTGTCCCTTCATTCACCCTTCATGTTTAATCCAGTGGCGTCTGCGAACTTGTTTATTCCATTTCTACAAGTTTCACTTCATTGGTGATTTGATTATTTGGAAAATGGAGCAAAAAAAGAGAAGCTACGAGAAGTGGACGACAACGATGATGTCCATTTGACGAATACACTCTTTTGATCTTTTGAGCGTATTCATCTCGCATTGTAGGGATGCACCGATCCGACTTTTTCCAGTTCCGATGCTGGGACCTTGCGCATCGGTCAATACCCAATACTGATCCGATATCACTGTTAATTTAGAGCAGAGGTTCTCTCCCGGGGGGCACAGGCACATGGGTGTGTGTGTCGGGGGGGGTCACAAGTGCCATCATTGTGCCTGCGTGTAAATGCGTTACCAACTACTACTGTACACCATCCATCCATCCATCCATCCATCTGCCACTTATCCAGGGCCAGGTCATGGGGGCAACAGTCTAAGCAGGGGTGCCCACACCACAACAGTATAAATCACTCGGCACATACTCCTTCCCCAGGCACAAATTTGTTTTCGGGGGGCAGCAGGTAGTCAATGATAAGGGAGGGGAGCTCACTTTCACTTTCTCACAGCTTTATCTACGGAGCTATAACCTACCATGTTCTCGTCCTCCACATACAGGTTCCTCAAGTTACTTTTAGAATTATGTTCAGCATGCATGATGTAGCCTGTGTTGCAAAAATTGAAAGGGGAAGGATCAGTCTGATGGATCGGTTGCTTTTACCAATCCCCGATCGAGCTAAAATGTTGATATCGGGGCTGATATCCATCCTAATATTGGATTGGTGCAACCTCAGGGCATTTCAATCATGTGTCTGTCTGTTGTCGTTCGTTCACAAAGACAGCGAGAGACATGGAGTCGCCTCAAGGAGGGAGGATGTATTTGGCATACAGGGTAAACAGAGTATCTGAGTCCATCTGAGTACAAGTTTGGATATGGAGACTGGTGTTTTTATGGTTTCTTCAGAGTTCTTACATGTATGTGTTTACGGAAATTGTAGATAAGTCCATGGCTGAGCTGGCACCCCTGTATTCTAGAAGGCCTTGACACACTAAGATTATTTCTCACAGCTTGTATGAACTTTATACAGAGTATAAGTGTGTCCAAAGTTCACATGTAGTATAAAATGGCTAAACAATGACATAATAAAAGTGAAAGTAAATAAAAGTATAGATCCACATGTCCTAACCATGAAGTTAACACTCCAAACAGCCTGGATATCTTCAAATGTGGTTGCTGAATAAAATGCATTGGGTCTTTATGGGTTAAATTGGTAGAATTCTGATATCAGATTTAGAATCAATGTATACGATTTAGGTGAGATCAGTAGGAAAACACTGATTGAACAGTGAATATGCCCAGAAGAATTTCAACAGGATTTCGACTTGGTGACTGGAAATGACTGAGCATGACTTTCATAAATTTCCCAGAACTCTGAGGTGGAAACATAAACCTCACAGATTACCAGGAATCCTTTAATCAGTAAACAAATACCAGGGAATGTTGGTGGAAAAGGGGCTTAAGTTACAGTGTAAATGAACTGAACCACAATCCAGTTTTCAGACCAAACGCTGTTGGTTGTTGCTGCTGTTTGTGTTGGTTTTGTTTGTTGTTGTGTTCTATCTTTGTGTTACAGTAAGTGATTCATGAGTGAATCATTAACACCTAATTTTACACAGAAACACCAGATCATCGTTTTACAACACGTCTATACATGTGACTCCGGGACTTTTTGTGACTCATGGATCTATATGCCAATAAACACTTCATCTGATATCTGAAAATGTAGAAAAACAGGCTTTCCTTCCCTGCAGGTGCTTCGGGTGGAAACTCTCCAAAGCTGCGATCTTTCTGAACAAACGCATCACAATAAAGACGCTGTCGGGAGAGGAAGTGATGAATGAGACGGTGTTTTGTTGCAGTCTTATCTCCACTCTGATCTTCACCGTGCTGCTCAACTGGTACCTGAAGACACTTCTTTCATCGGCCTCTTTCGTAATCTGACTTATCAATGTTCACGCAGCATTTGAGGCCTTAAGGTCAGAAGTCACGGATCTGATCATGATCTGAACACAATCTGGACCCACTGGAGATGATAAAAGAAAATTTTTCTAATATTATTTCTTATTTTGTATTGCGAACACTGCCTGAGACGCACAAACATCATTAAATTGACTCATACGCCATGAAACACATCACATCAAGTCATGTCAACATCTAAAGTGCACCGACTGAATCACGGCATCGAGTTGAAAACATTCCAGGCTCTACATTTATACATTGTTTTCATCTTTTTGCATCTTTACATCATTATCCTCCTGTTACAGTCGTCATCTTCAGTCTTTCTATGTAGTTTTCTTCTTTTTTTTTTGCTGTTATTCAGTCTTTTACATCATTTTCGTCACCTATTCCTTGCAGAATTTTGAATGAAAAAAGTAAAACTACATTATGGAAATGCTTACATTTACAAGCTATCCTTTAAAAAATGTGAATAACATGAACGACCTAAGCTTTAATAAGAAAAATAAGTGCCTCAGCTTAATATTTATCCATGTGCATTACAACTTACAGATCAGTGGATCTACAAATACACGACGACAACTTTTTATGAGGAAATATTTAAAGCACTAAACCAACTTGTACTCCGGGAAACACATCAAGTCATGTCAACATCTAAAGTGTACCGACTGAATCACGGCATCGAGTTGAAAACATTCCACCTTAAAAGCAGCCACAGATTTTAATAAATATACAAAGTCGTGTATTGTTTTAGGCTGTAGTTGAACATTTATACACAAATCAAACAGGAAAGTGAGATGGAGACACATCTGAATAAGACGAAAAACCACGTAAAAGATGAATACTCTCTGGAAACGTGGTAACTCAAGCTCTACATTTACACGTTGTTTTCATCTTTTTGCATCTTTACATCATTATCCTCCTGTTACAGTCATCATCTTTAGTCTTTGTATGTAGTTTTGTTAATTTTTTTTGCTGTTATTCAGTCTTTTACATCATTTTTGTCTCCTTTTCCTCGCAGAGTTTTGAATGAAATAAGTAAAACTACATTATGGAAGTGTTTACATTTACAAACTACTCTTTAAAAAATGTGAATAACTTGAACGACCTCAACTTTATTAAGAAAAATAAGTGCCTTACAATTTTCAGATCAGTGGATCTACAAATACACAACGACGACTTTTTATGAGGAAATACATAAACCATTAAACTGAGTCGTGTGCTGTGAAACCCATCAAATAAAACCAAACAAACTATGACTAAATTTTCATGTCAGAGTCTAAAGTTCACAGACTGATTCATGCCATTGGGTTGGAAACACTCCATCTTAAAAGCATTATTATTTATTATTTATTGAATGTACAAAGACAAACATTCACCTTGACGTGAAAGGGTGTGTTTTGTGTTTAAGCTTTAAGTTGGGCATTTATATGCAAATCAAACAGGAAAGTGAAATGGAGACGCATTCAAATACGACGAAAGCATGTAAAATATTAATATTCCCTGGAAAGACGTTAATTTAGGCTCTAAATTCATACGTTGTTTTCATCTTTACATCACTTTACATCCTGTTACAGTCGTCATCTTTAGTCTTTTTACGTAGTTTTGTTCCTTTTTTGCTCCGGTTCAGGCTGTGACATAATTTTCGTTGCCTTTTCCTTGTTGTCATTTTGGTTTTTTTTTACCTCTTCTATGTCTTTCTGTACATTTACCAGAGTTTTGAATGAAAAAGGTAAAATCTGCAAACTATCCTTTAAAAGAATGTGAATATATCGGGCTGATGTATTGATTTTTTTTCAATATCGGTCATCTGCCTTAATTTCTTTTTGGAAACCGATATTTGATCAGTAGTAAAAATGTTATAAGATATTTGATCAGGCACCTGTGTGGGCAGCACTTGAAGTTCAATAAATGTTAAAAGAGTACTATGTGTATTAATAATTTCATATATACTGTATAGCTGCATAAAAATCATAATTATCTGAGTGTTTCATTTGTATTTTATGGTCAGTGTTCTTTAAAAAAAAAAAAAAAATCAGCTTCCAAAATTGGCTGTAGATATCGGCCATCGGGTGACCGAATTTTTAAAAATCGGCATTGGCCTTAGAAAAACCCATATCAGTCCACCTCTAATTACAACTTACAGATCACAGTGGATCTACAAATACACAGCGAGTTTTAATGAGGAAATATTTAACACACTAAACCGACTCGTGTGACATGAAACACATCAAATAAAACAAAACAAAAACAATGATTAAATTGTCATGTCAGCGTCTAAAGTGATTCATGGGTTGGAAACATTCCTCCTTAAAAGCAGCTGCAGGTTTGATTAAACGTACAAAGACAAAGTGTGTGCATTGTGTTTTAGGCTGTAGTTGAACATTTATGTGCAAATCAAAGAAGAAAGTTGGATATAATCACAAAAATAACACAAAAACCACGAAAAAGATGGATATTCTCTGGAAAGATGCTAATTCAAACTCTATGTTATACGTTGTTTTCATCTTTTTACATCATTTCCATCTTATTACAGTCGTCCTCTTTAGTCTTTTTACATAGTTTTGCTCCTTTTGTGGTCTTGTTCTGTCTTTTACATCATTTTCCTTGCTGTCATTTTCATTGTCTTACCTTTTCTACGTGGTTTTGTACATTTACCACAGGGTTTTGTTCCCTGTAAAAACTGTGAGATTCACAAATAGAGTGAACTTGACCAGACTTGATGCCGGGAACTGGATCACAGATGGAAACGCAGGCCTGAACAGGACTGAAGAGGATCTGGTTCCACTTGGATTCACCCACTTGATTTGATTGTTCTTTTGCATCTAAACTAACATTTAAAACGGGTGTCAAACATACGGTCTGTGGACCAAAACCGGCCCACAAAAGGGTCCAATCCAAACCAATGTGATCTAAAGAGGGTTAGACCAGTAAAATAATAACATAATAACCTATGAATAATGACAACTCTAATGTTTTATACTGAAAAAAGTTCAATTACATTATGAAAATGTTCATATCTACAAACCATCCTTTAAAAAATGTGAATAACATGAACAACCTGAAATTTCTGAAGAAAAGTGCATTTTTAACAATATAGTGTCTCAGTTACAACTTACAGATCACAGTGGATCTACAAATGCACAAAACATTTAGTCATCATAATAACCTATAAATAATGACAACTCCATTTTTTTCATTTTGTTTTAGTGTAAAAAGTAAAATTACATGAAACTGTTTCCATTTACAAACTATCCTCTCATAAAAAATGTGAATAACCTCAACAAATATAAGAGAAGTAAGTGCAATTTTAACAATATTCTTCCTGATACTAAATGTTTTTTTGTGTATTTGTAGATCCACTGTGATCTGTAAGTTATAATGTACATGTCTAAATGATAAACTGAGGCAGAATATTGTTAAAATTGGTCATATTTTTCTTAATAAATCTCAGGTCTTTCAAGTTATTCACACTTTTTTAAAGAACAGTTTGTAGATGTAAATATTTTCATTATGTAATTTTCCTTTTTTCACTGTAAAACAAAGATAAAATATTGGAGTTGTCATTATTTATAGGTTATGATGATAGTATTCTCCTGGTCAGACCTGTTTGAGATCATATTGTTCTGTATGTGGAACCTGAACTAAACACACTGAAGTCACAGAAAAGAATAACAAACTAACACAACCTACACTAAACTAGACTAACCCCTGTTCTGGTTTTACTGCTCTAGAGGAGTCCACTTGTAGACTTAATTTATGGGTGTACTCACACCTACTTTGTTTGGTCTGTTTAAAACAGACCAAAGTTCATTTCACCGGAAAGTCCGGATTTTTTTTTAGGTGTGAATACAAACATGCGAACTCTGATTCGAATCCAACAAGCGGACCACTTCCAAACGGACTCTGAGCCGGTTCAAAACGATAACTGTACGTACGACCTCCATGTTTGTTTTCATCAACACCTGCTGCCTCTGATTCACCCTCCCCTCAACTTTTCTGTCCAATTCCAGCGCAGTTCGTCACGTGTGTGCTTCTGTGTACACATTTTGGTTCACTAGCTAAAAGAGCAATGAGAATGCAATCTGACCCAAACAAAAAAAATAAGTCCATATTCAGTCTGAATCAAATAAGCGGACCAAAGGACTTTCCGGGTGTGAATTCACCCTAAACCACCTGCTCCGTCTGAAACTCACCCGTAGGTGAATGGCGCTGATCTGCAGCCGTGTGCACATGTCCAGGAAGTGTGGAACTCCGGAGGCCTCCAGCACCACGTAGACCGCCACACCACGCCGTGACGCCGCGTCCAGCAGGTCCTGGAGGATCTGCAGGTCGGTCAGCAGGTCCATGACGATGGCGACCACCTGAGACGGAGATGGGACGATTAAAACCCTGACAGATTCAGATCAGACAGATGACAGAAAACAGATGCACTTCAGGGATCGTTTCCTTAAAGGGCTCATATTTCTCTAAACCCACTTTTATTAGTCTGTGGTTCATTTATTTGTGTTTTTGGACCCTAATAGTTCATACAGTTTGAATTTGAACCCTCCAGGTGCTGCAAAGCTATCTTTATATTCATTTTGGCAAAAATCAAGTGGATTTCTACAACCTGTTTTAATTCCTTCTTAATTTATTACGTTTTATAACTAGTTACCAGAGGTGATTTCTCATAGACTGCAAGGGAAGCTCGGCTTCCCCTAAAATTACGAAAATTAAATGGTTAAATATGTACGGTTGTGTTGAGATTCACTGACTACAAATGTGTTAGAACATGTTCATCTCACAGACGAGTTCGTTCAGAATCAGTTTTATCACAAATCAACAGACTCGATGTTGTTCACTTCTCATACATTCCCGTTGCGCTGTTTTCTCATTCGATCTCTGCTCAGTGCATTTGTTCGTAGACGCTCAGCGTCCATGCACTTCAATGGGACTGAGTGGAACAGTTTTTTTCATTGCCTCAAAACCGGACGATAATTGGATAAATGCCACGATGTTGTCCCGCCTCTGGACACTCAGTGTCTCTGGGGGTGAATAGAACTGTGGGCGGAGCTCGGCCGGGCTGGACACCAAGCATTCCACGTGCTGATTGGAGGATCAGTCGAAAGGCTGAATCCTGTTTGACTGACAGCTATTTTCAGATCTACTCCTTCACTGACACAGTTCAGTTTAATACCGTCGCACATTCTGCTGTGAAATCGAGAGAGAAACCACTACAAAATTACTTGTTCATTTCTTGCACTGTAAATAAAACACACTCACTGTACTTCCTTGTTTCAATTTAACATAATTTCAACGTTTTCTTGTTTCAGTTACATAATTTAATCATTTCTTGCCCAAGTTCAATATTGTTTTGTAGATAGTTAAATCAATCATACTATTGGCTAGGTCAGAGTGAACTAGCTATTTAGCAAGGTGCACACGATGGCGGACAGTGCTAATGGAATGGAGGGCTAAATTTATGTTTAAATAACTTGACAATTTTTTTTTGGATGTAAGCCGACAATGAGCTTCCCCTCTCTGAAAGACGAGCAGCCGCCACAAAGAATCCAAACCAAAAAAAATATGAATAACCTGAAAAATAAGTGCAATTTTAACAATATTATGCCTAAACATGTGCATTACAGATGAAATGTAAGCTCTGAATTCTTCAGTTTAATCTTTTTTGCTGTCTTTTAATTTAATTTCTGTTGTGTTACTTTTTTCCTCGCTGTATCTTTCAAATGATTTTCATTGTAGGCGATTTTTTTTTTTTTTTTAATTTTACGTTATTTTTGTCTTGTCAAATACTTTGAAAACACAAAAAAACTGTCTAATTTTACTCACAATTGAAGATCAGGCTTCACACTGTCAACTTTTCCATCATTATTATTACCTTGATCTGTAAAAATCCAGTATTTTTCCACTTATAATTATTGTAGTTTAGACATTAAGGCTGAGAAATAGTGGAATATAAAGATAATTCTGCTGAAAATGCAGTTTTGTGAATGGAGTTCATACATATTAATGTCTGTTTTCCCTCCTTCAAACCCACTCTGTGAGTAATTATCACCTGTCACTGTTATTTCTGCTGATGAATGTTTTGACCTGGTTTTACAGAGTCAATACTTCAGTGAAACCTGCTTTTCCAGGTAATTAAAACGGTTACTCAAGACGTTCTGGGCTCGGTCCAACAACGGTTACGGTTTTCTGCTAATTAATTCATCACTGTCTGCGTGTGAGGTCGTTACGTAACAGTTACAGATCCGAGATAAGGCAAAATCACATGTCAGGATCAGTCACCGGCTCTGATAAAATACAAATAACACGTGGGCTTTTACTGATCGGAAACATCAGCCACTGTTTTACCGTCAAACCGACTCTTTCCATCCTTCATATATGAGACTGTTTTCAGTTTCCTCGTCTTGTAAATACTTGAACCTGATCCAGCGTCTGAAGGTTTTCCTGAAAAACAGCCTCACATTCAGAAGAAAATTCAATGAAATCCATCATGTGAAGTTTGTGGAGAATCAAATGAAGAGGCCAAACAATACTACAATAAGTTTATTTTTCATATTTGGGTTTTATTTTGTTACAAAGTGAATAATGTTTTTTTTGTCTTGTTGAAGAAAAAACTCAAGATGTCCTGCTTTTATTCATTTTGATGCTACAGGTTTATTTTAGTCTTGTCAAACATCTATTGAATTTAATTTGTTTTGCTGAATCATATTATTCTTACGTCTTTTAAGCCACATTCATCTTAACCCTTCAGTACCCGGCCCATGCAGGTCCTTCTTAATCACAGAAAATACGTAATCTGCACAGTTACATGATAATGTCAACATTTTTTACAGTTTGTTTTTTTACTTTTTTTGTATTTCATCAACTTTACCCAAAACAAAAATACCAAATACGCAATAACTCATATATTTTAACTCTTTATATCTATAGATGTCCTTCAAATCACCTAAAGCTCATCATCTACACAGTGCCGTACTAATGGTAGAATGATTTTCATACAGTTTTTAACTTTTCTTACATTTTTTGGGGGGTTTCATCAACTTTTTCCATAAACACAAATATCAAATACTCAATAACTGTCTTATTTTTAACCTTATAAATGCCATGTTTATAATGTAAACAAACCCTATTTTTTGATGCATTAGAATATGCATTAGAATTTTTTGTGCTTGGTCAAATATTAAATGCTAAAATTTGTTAAAACACATTTTTTACTCATTTCGGAGAAGGATGTTAGTGTTGTAATTTTCCATTGTTTATAATGTGCTGATTTTAGAAAGAAAGGACAAAAAAAATCAGGCAAAAATGTATAACTTTTGAATTCTAATCTAATACAAATTGTAAAAAAAAATAATATGACCTTTTATAACATTTAGTGTAATGTGTGGATAATATGGACAGATTATATCTATTCATTTGGTTTTTGTTCCATCATTTTAATGTTTTTTATATCCAATTTCATCACTTGTTCGAATTGAAGGGAATAGAATAGAACAAAGAATACAACAGAATACAATAGAACAGAATAGAACAAAGAATAGAACAGAACAGAACTGGACACAATAGAATAAAGAATAGAATAGAATAGAATTGAACAGAATAGAACAAAAAACAGAATAGAATCCTTTTCATCATTGTACCAAGTACAATGATATTAAAAGTGCTATCCAATCTGAGCATCACTGTAAAAATACAAATAACAGCAGCTAAAATAAATAGGTCGCATTAATATTGTTGCACATTTACCTTAATAAATCTTGTATTTTAGCATCTTTTACATCTTTTGTTTTTATTTTTAGCTTCAGTCTGATTCCAGTCTTAGTTTTAATCGGCTCTTATCACCTCTGTCTGTGTTTCGATAAACTCTAATAACCTGTTTGTCGACATGTTTCCATAGATCCATGAGGCGATGGAAAAGCAGAAATGCATCCTTTGTTCAGAAGTCGATGATTGACTTCACACCAAACGGAGGAATTTTCACCACGTGAAACGTTCGCTGTGAAGCAAAATCAAAGGGAAGTATTTTTAATTATATGAACTGGAGGCTCAGCTTTACTGTTTATCTGACAGACGGTTTGATTTAAGGACACGTTGAAGAGTTGACATGAAAAAGGAAGTGGAAGAAGGGTGAAGAGGTCATATTTCTCTAAAGCCACTTTTATTAGTCTTTGGTTCATTTATTTGTGTATTTGGACCCTAATAGTTCATACAGTTTGAATTTGAACTCTCCAGGTGCTACAAAGCTATCTTTATATTCATTCCGGCAAAAATCAAGTGGATTTCTACAACCTGTTTTAATTCCTGCTTTATTTGTAACGTTTTATAACTAGTTACGTCATGACATTTGCACATATAAGGTCCAGACTTCTGATGAACATTTCTCAGAGTACGACATAATTGTTTGTCAGCAGCAGCGGTTGTGGTAAAAACTGAAAATATGTCCAAACTTTGAGCTGATTTCCTAAAATGTTCAGTTGTTGGTTGAACGGGACAGAAAGCAGAGCAACAACCTGGAGGAGGCGGGGCCTGAAGTGGCTCATGTGCATTTAAAGGGCCAGCGCTCCAAACCACCTTTCTGATGTCATTACTCAGAAATATTCCATTTCCAATTCCATTTTAAATGGATTATTATGTTTAATCTGTTGTTTTACTTGATATTTTTATTTCACTGTTTTTAAATTGTACAGCTATTTTTTATGTCTTTTTAATCTATTCTTGTATTTTAGTGGACCATTTGGCTTTTTTATTCTTCTATACGACACTGTTTTTAATTGTACAGCTGTTTTATGTCTTTAATCTATTCTTATATTTTATTCCTTTATTTTGGTGTTTCCCCTGCAAGTTGCTTTGGA
Organism: Sphaeramia orbicularis; assembly: GCF_902148855.1. Taxonomy (NCBI): domain Eukaryota; kingdom Metazoa; phylum Chordata; class Actinopteri; order Kurtiformes; family Apogonidae; genus Sphaeramia; species Sphaeramia orbicularis. Next base: position 8,264,661 of record NC_043964.1, read on the forward strand.
AAAAAGTGTTTGCCAAATGCATAAATATAATTGTAAATAGGGTTGAAGATGGACCTGTGGAGTTGAATTAATGAAGAATTCAGACCCAAGCAGAGCATTTACAGTTTATGTAGACCACAGGGAAATGTTTGAAAATGCATAATTCCATTTTAAAAAAGCAAAATATCACTCCTTTAATTCATGTTACTGAGTTTATGAACTAATGACGCCATGATATAAAAGTCAAGAAAAGAGACTTTACTAATGATTTAGTCACATGTGACCTTTGACCTCTGCAGTAGAAAAGCCGTTTTTAACTTGTTTCATTTTCTCTTTCAGTTGTTGTTTCAGTACTTCCTGGGAAACTTCAAAATAAAAGCAGATACTCAGAAAAAAAAAACCAGAAATTCTACTGTAAAATCATTTCATTTCTACTCTGCTCCTTGCACATGGAATATGTTGCTAAAAGACTGGAAACTGACTGAAATGATCTCTTTGAATGCTTTTAAATCTAAACTCAAAGTGCTAGAGACGAACTCAATGACTTCCACTTGTTTTTCATAGTTTGACTTGTTCTGTAAATTATTATGTGTTGTATTTCATGCTGCCTCTTGGCCAGGACTCCCTTGGAAAAGAGGTTCTTAAACTCAGTGGGATCTTTTTTCTGGTTTAAAAAAATAGAATAAAAAAATTTCCAGCTAAACTTCAGTTTTTCATCTTGTTGCATCTTTCACGTGGTCTTCCATCATAGACGACCTTTAAACCTGAAATTAAACCACATGAAAACCTGGACCAGGTCCTGCAAGAACAATGTGTACCCAGACTCTGCCTCGGCTCAGGCGTGCATACCTGCGCGGTCAGCCAATGGGAGGCAGCGGTGGGTGTGGGGGGGTCCCGTGGGGGGGTTTGCTGAACCCGGTCCGAGGCTGAATGAGTCTTCCTGCAGGTCTGATCTGACATTTCCATCCTGACTCATCTTGTTCAAACCTGAACCGAGTCGACATTTATAATCGACGCTCGAGGCTCAAGTTCTAAACATCAGCTTCTGGTGTGAACAATCTGCCGTTTGTGCAGAATCGATAAAAACTGAAAGTCACGTGTATGACAGGATGAGTCAGAGCTTGATTTATTGAAACTGGAGGTGAAGAAACGTTAGTGAATCACCTGAGTTTTACCTGAACCTTTCACCTATACATAAATCACTCCTTATTCTATACCGTTCACTTGTTTTTCCATTTCGACGTAGAACTGCAGAGGTTTGGATCAATAACTACATCACTACTATACTTCTAATAATAATTCTGCGAAAGAAAGCAAAACAGGTGATTGACGGGGCAGGTTACAGAGGTTACACAAACCAATTATTCTTACAGTCAAAACTGGAATATTTCCATATGTTTGCACCTAACAGTTGTATTTCAGTGCATTACAGCTGCTGCTGATGATGACTGCACCTCAGTACCAGCTAGTGTAACTGCAACTGTTTTCATATGTTTTAGCTGTTTTTATGTTTTAGCTGTTTTTATATGTTTTAGCTATGTTTATATTTTAGCTGTGTTTATGTTTTAGCTGTGCTTATATTTTAGCTGTGGTTATATTTTAGTTGTTTTTATATGTTTTAGCTGTGTTTTCAATTTTTTCATGTCTTTTTTTTTTCTTTGGATTCTGTGAGTCCGGAAAATACACCAGAATTTCAATGTACTGTACCTATACTGCGATGCATCTGTGTGAATGGCAAATAAATTCTATTCTATTCTATTCTATTCTATTCTATTCTATTCTATTCTATTCTATTCTATTCCATTCCAGTGCCTCTGGTCTGACTACCTTGTGTGCTATTTATTTTTCTGGCTGTGTCATTTTATTATGGTTATGTCACTTTTATTCTTAATATTATTATTCTTATTCTTTATACTTAACTCTCTTGCGTATTTGCACTATTGTACATATGTTTGTTCACTGTGTCATTTGTATGTATGTATGCGAGCAATGGACTTCACAGAATCTCCTTCAGGATCAGTAAAGTACACTATCTATCTATCTATCTATCTATCTATCTATCTATCTATCTATCTATCTATCTATCTATCTATCTATCTATCTATCTATCTATCTATCTATCTATCTATCTATCTATCTATCTATCTATCTATCTATCTATCTATCTATCTATCGTTATCCAGATTGTTTCCAGATCTTTTTTATACTTATAAGTTATAATGTACAGTGTTTGCTCTTGTGTTACTGTGGGGGGTTTTTTTTGGTTTGTTTTTGATTGTTTTCTTTTTGTTCACTTTATTTTGTTCGTTTTGTGTTGCCTTCAAGGATGACAAGAGTATGTGGACATGTTGAATTCAGGTGTTTCTTTTCTAACAGGGGTCTGGGATACAAAACAATAATGACAGATTAAACTTTAAGGAAATTTTGATGTTTTTATCTCAAATCATCATGAACAGGACATCTTACAGCTATTGACATGATGTGTCCCAATATTTTTGTCCATATAGTTTATAAACATCAATATTTCCTTAAAGTTTAATGAGAGTTTTTTTCTTCCTAAGTGAGATGTGAAGAAAGTAGATGGTTGGTTGTGGTAGAAAATTATTATTAACAGTCAGAGCACATTTAAAAGAGAACATTTAAAATCATAGTCATGGATAAAACCAACAAAAACAATGTTGAGAGAAATTAAGTAAAAACCATCTCTGAGGCATTTTGGAAAGAAACATAACACTTTAAACCAAACTAACCAATGCAATGATATTTATTCCAATATAAAACTATATTATGTCATTTTTTTGTCATTGTTTTGTATCCCAGACCCCTGTTAGAAAAGAAACACCTGAATTCAACGTGTCCACAAACTTTTGTCAATCTAAGACCTGAACTTCAATCAACATCTACTTTATCACTGTTTAAAAAGCATCTGAAAAGGACTTTAATTCATGAAAAAATATAAGGCTGTATATCACTTGATTTGTATTTGATGATTTGTAATGTGGATTACATTTTTATTGTTTTTACTTTAGTTTATTATTTCAGTTATATTGTATTTTTTAATTCTTTTTTTTTGTATTGTTCATTTCGGGGGAGGTATTCATATAAGCCTTCTTTTTTGGTTTCTAACCTCTCCTGCACAGTTTAGTTACTTGTTTGAATGTTGTTGTTTTTTCCATTGCTGTTGTTATTTTGTGCAAATAAACAAACAAACAAACAAACATGTAGTGAACTCTGGACCTGACTATACGTCGTTTTGTTGCATCATTTCTGTTGCATTTATCGCATTTGTTTTACGTCGCATTCGTCAAATCTTACGTTGTATTTGTATTTTACCGTCTTTTACATCTTATTTGAGCAGGACTCAGGTCTGCGTTGAGGATCATTCCACCTCCAAACCCGCTGAACATATATTTACTCATATGTTTAACGTCTAAACCAGGATCTGAGCGTCACATGGATCAGAAAACTGAAGCGTGACCTTTATCATGTTGAGTTTGTGTGTTTGTTGACGGACGTGTAAATGAAAAACAGCAGATCAGTTCAGACCTACTCCTAACACTGACTAAAACACCTGACGTGGCGTCGTTCCGATCTGAACAAAAGGAGGTGAAGGCCTTTAAAGAGCAGGCGTCGGTTCAGACTCGTCCTCCCTTTGTGACGTCTAGACTTGTTTTCTTTTATTTTCCATTCATGTTGAAATCTGGGTTAAATGTTACAAGTTGAGACCCGTTTATGCTGAAAGGATCTGTGGGGATTGACCTGATGAAGGAAGAAAAACGGAGACCAAACCATGGACTTTTTTGGTTCTGAAGGTGGAGAACTTTAGACCTGAACCTGGTTTATTTACTGATTTAACGACATTAGAGTCCAGAGCTGGTTCTTCACATGCAAAACTAAAACATAAGAAGAAGAAATGATAGACTGTGACTCATTTAAATATGAAAAAATAAAGGTATTTTTCATTTTCAGGGGTATCAAACCTAATTTTAGTTTAATTATTTTAGTTAGCAAATAATAATCCAAATTTTCCTCTTTGTTTTACAGTGAAAAAAGTTAAATTACATGATGAAAATGTGAACAACCACGTTTAACCTGAAATTTCTTTGGAAAAATAAGTTCAGTTTCAACAATACAATATCCCATCTTATTATTAACACAACTGACTCATCACAGTGGATCTATAAGTACACAAAACATGTAATAATAGCCAGAATATTATTAAAAATGCACTTATTTTTCTTAAAACATTTCATATTTTTCATATTTGTTCAGGTTATTCACATTTTATTGTGAAAGGATAGTTCGTAGCTGTAAATATTGTTACAATAAATAACGTAATTTGACTTTTTTCACATTAAACCAGGAAGAAAATGTGGAGTTGTCATTAATTCTAGGTTATTAGGTTTTTATTTGACTTAATTTTTTGGACTTTGGGTCGCATTTGACTCTGGTTTTGGTCCACGGGCCGCATATTTGACACCCCTGACATAAAAGACCCTCAGATTGATTGTTCATCTGTTCAGGTTCAGACTCCAACTGAGAAATCAGACAGTGAAGATCTTCAGCCCCAGGAGAAAAAAAAAAACTTTTCAAATCTGTCACATGACCTCCTTTGGCCAATCACGTCACACCGTTCCCTTCCCAACGACCATGACCTGTGCTGAGCCAAGTAGGTCACAACGACACAAGACACTGAGGTTCACAGTTTTGTTTTACAGTTTTTCACCGTTTTATTCACTGTTCTGCTGATCTCTGTTCAGATCCTGTTGGTTTGGCTTTAATTTTATTGAAATAAACACCATATATTGGAAAAAGTTAAAATTTCAGCTTAAACTGATCTTAAAAGTTATTAAACATACATAAATAATTCAACTGGGTGATATACATTAACTTTATTCATTATCCGCCTTTTTGTTCTACTTTTAATATTTCTACGTGTTGCATTTAAGTGCTTTTGTTTGATTTTCTTCTGGATATTACTTCTTACGTTTGTGCATCTTTCTTTCTTTTTTTTTTTTTTTTTACATAAATAAACAAACCTCTGATAATAGTTGTTCTAAAACCAGATACAGTTTGACGTGAATAATGTAGAACCAAAGATAAAACATCTGGTTTAATTAACCAAAATCTGCCTCAAACTGGAAGAAATAATGATCTGACATCGATCCTGATGATCATTGATAAAAGATGTGAACATTTTCACATTTCCCAAGGATCCAATACAGCCCAAAGTGCAAAATACTACCACAATAACCTATAAATAATGGCAACCCCAAACTTTTCTCTTAGTTTTCGTATTTTAAAAAAAGTTAAATTACATGAAAACAAATTATGCTTTCACAACAATTATGAACAAACTGAAATGTCTTACGAAAAATAACTAAATTCTGTCTGTAATTAAATGTTTTGCGTGTTTGTAGATCCACTGTGATGAGTAAGTTTTAATACATGTGTAAATGATGAGACATAATAAAGTAAAACTGCACTTACTTCTCTTAAGACATTTCAAGTTGTTCATGTTATTCACATTTTTAAAGGATTGTTTGTAGATGTAAACATTTTCATGTAATTTAACTTTTTTCAATTTAAAACATAGATAAAAGTTTGGAGTTGACATTTATGGGTTATTATGAAATTATTATTATTATTATTATTATTATTATTATTATTATTATTATCATTATTAGTGTTATTATCAATAGATAGATAGATAGATAGATACTTTATTCATCCCATAGGGAAATTTACAAATGTACATTTATTTATTTATTTATTTATTTATTTTATTTATTTATTTATTTATTTTTACTGGTCTGGTTTGGTTTGTGGCCCCTGAACTACACAGACTCTAAAAATGTGAAAAACTGTCATTTCCAGATTTTTCCAAACGCATCCTGTCTGGATCCGGATCCTGAACCCGGACCAGGATCTGGGGTTTGACTCTATATCTCCAGGTCTGACCCGGGTCCTGGTCCTGGTCCCGGTCCCTGCCTCTTACCTTGTGCGCGTCCTGGATCATCCTCCGGACCACCTCTTTGATGTGGGGTCCGGGCTCCTTGGGGGGGTGGGTGTACACGGACACCCGGGTCACCCCTTTGTAGAGTCCGCTGGTCCCGGGCCAGCCGATGTCCAGGGCCGGGACCTCCGTGTCGGACATCTGGGGCCAGTATGTGGAGTGGACCCCGGAGTCCGCGCTGGACTCCTTGGTCTTGTCCTGGTCCCCGGACTCGGAGTCGCTGTCCGGCTCGTACTCCTGGAAGGTCTTGCGGATGCTCTTGACCTCGCGAGCCGACAGGAAGTCCCGGATGTTGTCGTCCCGGAGCCGGACCTTGAAGGCTCCGTCCCCGTTCCGCAGCAGCTGCTCCAGGGCCGCCCTCTGCTCCTCACTGTAGTAGAACTCCGGACGGGACTCCGGGATCTTCTCGTTGACGTGTTCGTCGTCCATGCAGACCAGCTGGGACTCCGCCATGGTGGACTGAGCTCCGGGATCCGCGTCCTGCTCCGGCTCCGTCTACCTGTGGACCAGGTAACGGCAGGTGCGCAGGTAAATGCAGGGGGCGGGGCTTAAGGAGGGCAGGCGGGACAACGGGGACCCAAGTAACTTCCGGTTTTTGACCTTTCAAAATAAACCTTTTAATCTAAAACCTGGAGGAGGACGGTTATCTGTGGACCAAAATACTGCAACACAAGTAAAAGTACACACTGAGAAGTACTACCACACAAGTAAAAGTACACACTAAGAAGTACTACCACACAAGTAAAAGTACACACTAAGAAGTACTACCACACCAAGGAAAAATACTAATACACACACTGAGAAGTACTGCAACTCAAGTAAAAGTAATGATATGCACTGAGAAGTACTACAACATGAGTAAAAGTACACACTGAGAAGTACTGCCACACCAAGGAAAAGTACTAATACACACACTGAGAAGTACTGCAACACAAGTAAAAGTACACACTGAGAAGTACTAGCACACCAATGAAAAGTACTAATACACACACTGAGAAGTACTGCAACACAAGTAAAAGTACACACTGAGAAGTACTAGCACACCAATGAAAAGTACTAATACTCACACTGAGAAGTACTGCAACAAAAGTAAAAGTACACACTGAGAAGTACTAGCACACCAAGGAAAAGTACTAATACGCACTGAGAAGTACTGCAACACAAGTAAAAGTACACACTGAGAAGTACTACCATACCAAGGAAAAGTACTAAGACGCACACTGAGCAGTACTGCAACACAAGTAAAAGTACACACTGAGAAGTACTACCACACCAAGGAAAAGTACTAATACACACACTAAGAAATACTGCAACACAAGTAAAAGTACACACTGAGAAGTACTAGCACACCAATGAAAAGTACTCTACACACACTGAGAAGTACTGCAACACAAGTAAAAGTACATACTGAGAAGTACTAGCACACCAAGGAAAAGTACTAATACACACACTGAGAAGTACTGCAACAAAAGTAAAAGTACACACTGAGAAGTACTAGCACACCAAGGAAAAGTACTAATACGCACTGAGAAGTACTGAAACACAAGTAAAAGTACACACTGAGAAGTACTACCATACCAAGGAAAAGTACTAAGACGCACACTGAGCAGTACTGCAACACAAGTAAAAGTACACACTGAGAAGTACTACCACACCAAGGAAAAGTACTAATACGCACTAAGAAGTACTACCACACCAAGAAAAAGTACTAATATGCACCAAGAAGTACTACCACACCAAGGAAAAGTACTAATACACACACTGAGAAATACTGCAACTCAAGTAAATGTAATGATACGCACTGAGAAGTACTACAACACCAAGGAAAAGTACTAATACTCAAGGAAAAGTACTAATACACACACTGAGAAGTACTGCAACTCAAGTAAAAGCTATGATACGCACTGAGAAGTACTGCAACACCAAGGAAAAGTACTAATAGGCACTGAGAAGTACTACAACACCAAGTAAAAGTACTAATATGCAATGAGAAGTACTACAACACCAAGGAAAAGTACTAATACTCAAGAAAAAGTACTAAAACACCAAGGAAAAGTACAAAATATCGTAACAGATGAACAAAAAACAAGACAAAAATAATTCACTAATATAAATATTACATCATAATAAATATCATAATAGATGAAAAAATGTGCAAATTTTTTTTTTTTTTTTTTTAAATTCCTGACCCATCAGAGCCAAATTGTGCTGATAAAATAATTAGTAAAACAGATCAAATTTACATCTGAGTCACTAATAAAAATAACTTTATTTTTCATTTTCAAAAAACTGGGAACGTACACGACTGGAAATGTGTCAAGATTTGCTCAGAAATCTAATAGTTTAATCCAAAATTATAAAATATAAGGACAACAACGTGAGCAGAAACAGTGGATTCTTCATGCGACCAGTGTTCTTGAATATAAACGTCGGTTCCTCGGTTCTCCTCAGCAGAACCATGGTCCGGTCCTGTTCTTCATGATCCGGGTTCTGGAGGTTCTTCATCCAGTCTCTGCTCCTCTGGACACATTTCAGATTAAAAACTGCCTCATGTGAAACTGCTGACCGGCTGGAAGTCCAATCGGTACCACTGAGATCCAGACCGTGTTGAATCCAGGTCCGTCAGTCCACGGGGGCATCGGTCAAGGTGGGGCCTGTAGGGGGCGTCACATTGGTTTGGTGTAGTTGGCGGGAAACAGGCCCGTCTTCCCCCGAAGCCTCCCCTTCCACCAGGATGAGTCGGACGAGTCCAAAACCTCGATGATGTCACCGGCGCCGAAGCCGAGCTCATCGTCTTCCTCTGCCCGGAAGTCGTACAGCGCCACCACCTGGATGGAGGACGCCCTCTGTGGACGGAGGAGACACAGCGACTGGTTGTTAAGGCCCAGAAAAACTAAAACCAGCAACATCTAAACCAGGAGTGTCAAACTCATTTTAGTTCAGGGGCCACATTCAGCCCAGTTTGATCTCAAACGGGCCAAACCATTAAAATTACAGCATAATAACCTATAAATAATGACAACTCCAAGATTTTCTCTTTGTTTTAGTGCAATAAAAACACAAAATTATGAAAATATTCACATTTATGAACTGCCCTTTCACAAAAAAGATGTGAATAACCAGAAAAACTGAAATTTCTGAAGAAAAATGAGTGCAATTTTAACAACATTAGGCCTCAACTTATCATTTGTACATGTGCATTACACACAATGTTACACAAACATTTGGTAACAGGCATAATGTTGTTAACATTTTCAAGTTTGGAATTTGGACCTAAAATAAGAATGATTTCTACAATATTATGTGTCAGATTATTGTTAACAACTTACAGATCTGATCTAAAAATGCACAAAACATTTACTAGAATATTGTTAAAATTGTAACTCATTTTCAGGTTTACATTTTATTTTTTATTTTATTCTTTTATTTGAGATCACATTAGGCTGAATTAAAACCAGCTGAACACCCTGGACTGTTAATATCTTCAGTGTCATTTTTGCACCGCGGGCCACGTTAGAACCTTTGCAGGGCCAGTTTTGGCCCAGGGGCCGCATGTTTGACACCTGTGATCTAAACTAAACCGATGACAGTGAACCATGAGACAAAAGCTAAAATAAAACAAGAAAAGCACTCAGAGAGCGCAGACCTCCGCAGATCCCCCCCGATCACCACCAAAATTTAATCATTTCTTCCTTGTGCCAGTATCAACATTTCCTGAAAATTTCATGAAAATCCTTCCATTACTTTTTCCGTTATCTTGCTAACAAACAAACAAACAGCCAAATAAACAAACAGGCAAACACACAAAGCAAAGCGATCACAATACCTACTGGTGAAGGTAACAAAACCAGGTAAAAACAAGAACATTTGTACAAAATGGACCAGATAAAAATCATAATCATTCATAAATGTCCATAAATAGAAACAGAACGTCAGTGTTTTACTTTCACTTCCTCCAGTTTAACACTAACACTGGTTACTGTCATTATATCTGATAATTCAAAGGTACAATGAGATGGAAAAGATGTAAAAAGACAAAAAACAAATGATAAGAAAATGATGTGAAAGATGGAAACAGTGTAGAAAATAACATAACGCGATTAGTTAAAATGATATGAAACATGAAAAACATAACAAGATGAAAATATTGTAAAAGATGAAAAAGTGCAATGACGTGAAAATATCATAGCAGTCTAAAAAAAAACAAAAAACGAGATGAAAATATTGTAAAAGACTGAAAAAACAATGAGGTCAAAATATCGTATTGGACTAAAAATACAGAATGAAGTCAAAATATCGCAACAGACAAAAAAAAAAAAAAAAGCAATGAGGTCAAAATGCAACTGATGAGAAACCATAATGAGGTCAAAATATTGTATTACATGAAAAAATGCAATGAAGTCAAAATATCGTAACATGAAAAAAACGCAATGAGGTCAAAATATTATAACAGACTAATAAACCAATGCAATTCAGTCAAAATACTATAACAGATTAAAAAACACAATAAAGTCAAAATATCGCACGAGACAAAGAAAAAAAAAATGCAATGAGATCAAAGTATTGTCACAGATTAAGAAAAAATCCAATGAAGTCAAAATATCGTAACATACAAAAAATGCAAGGAGGTCAAAACATCGTAACACGAAAAATGCAATGAAGTCAAAATATCGTAACATGAAAAAATGCAATGAGGTCAAAATATTGTAACAGATTAAAAAACGTAATAAAGTCAAAATATCGCAAGAGACAAAGAAAAAAACTGCAGTCAGATCAAAGTATTGAAACAGAAAAATGCAATGAAGTCAAAATATTGTAACATACAAAAAAAACGCAATGAGGTCAAAATATCGTAAATGACTACATGTTGTACAGACTATTTTCTGCTACAGTACTAACTGGGGACATGTACTTTTATTTTCTACTACAGTACCATCCGGGTTTTGTACTTTCATTGTGTATATGTTTGGGTTCTTGAGGCCGACCTGGGGCAGGGGCATGGTTTCTGACGTGCGGCGTGGCGGGAAGGCGGAGCTAATGGGGCTGCTTCGTCCTGAGTGGCCGATGGTGTGGGCTCGTTCCTCCAGTCCCACCCTCTTGGCCTGGAACAGAATACAACCCTCTGATGAATGAACGATTCTGGGAAGTAAAACCACTGTGATCAGCGACGTGTCGGCAGAGAGCGTTTACCAGCTGGTTGTGAGGCTGGTCGGACGCTCGGCGAGGTGTTGCAGCGGCGACGGCGGCCGGCGAGCTGCGCTGCTCGGGGAGACTTCCTCTCTTCAGCTATGAAAGGAAATACACAGGAAGTAGATGAGACCGAACATCTGGAGGGAGCGGACGGTGACAGACCAGGTTTATCTGATGTGAAAGTAGATCATGTTTCTAAGAAGCGACCCATCGTATGTTCAACACCAACAGGAAACACAACAAAACAATGATCAGTCACATTAAAACATGTAGTTTGAGCTGAAAACTGGATTCAGCTCTGATCAGGACTTTTGAAGAAGTCAATATGGGACATTAAATTCTCCAATTCTGGAATGACGGTGATGAATGATGAAGGTTATTGGTCCTAAATTGTGTGTTTGGAAGACACAACGGTAAAGACCAACAGTAAAACAACAACAGCGAAACTAACTAACATGGTTAGCATCATCTGTGAGTGAGATTTCCACTGTTTAATCCATATTGACATCTGTCCTCTTGTGTCTTTTGCTTCAGAAAAGGCTAAAACAGGGGTCTCAAACATGCGATCCGGGGGTCAAATGCGAAAAGTTCCAATGCAGCCCAAGGGATGAATTTGTAAAGTGCAAAAATTCCACAGTCAAGGCTGTGGAACTCATTTTAGTTCAGGTTCCACATACAGATCAATCTGATCTAAAGTAAAATAATACCACAATAATCTACAAAATATAATGACTCCATATTTATCTCTTGGTAGAAGTGAAAAAAAATTACACTATGCCTATAAATAATGACAACTTCAAATTTTTGTCTATTTTACTGCAGAAAATATTTACATTTACAAACTACCTTGTAACAATAAAATGTGAACAACCTGAACAAAATGTGAACTACCTGAAACGTCTAAAGAAAACTGAGCACAATTTTAACTTTTTTCTGCCTGTTCCTCAGTGTTTAGTGTCTTTATAGATCCGATCCATAATGCACATGTACAAATGAGATGTTGAGGCATAATAATGTTAAAATTGCACTTATTTTTCTTAAGAAATTTCAGCTTTTTCAGGTTATTCATATCTTTTTTGTTTGGATAGTTTATAAAAGTAAGTATTTTCATAATTTAATGGGGGTTTTTTTGCACTAAAACAAAGACAAAAATTTGGAGTTGTCATTATTTATAGGTGATTATGCTATTATTTTACTAGTCTGGCCCACTTCAGATTAACTCGGGCTGAATGTGGCCCCTGAAAGGAAATGAGTTTGAGACCCCTGGGCTAAAACATGACACCATCGTCTAAACATTGGTGATATCTGCTCTTGGATTTGCAGGTTCTATATACACTAAGGCCTGTTTTGACATTATCCCTTCTACTGACTGGATAACAGTAAGTTTTGGGAGGGGCTTCATGAAGGGTCACTTACATCTACATGTCAAACAGAGAAAGATATTCCCTTTAAGATGAAATCTAATAAATAACCCAGGCAACTTAAGTTTAGGTTTAGGGATCAACGAAAAGAACGGAAGCAAAAAAGGTTAAAGCTACATGTAAAAAAAACCTCCAGAAATGACACAATCTATAGATAGATAAACCTGTCTGTGCTGTTGAAAAATGAAGCCCAGAGTTAATGAGTTTCATCACAAAAAAAGTCCCATAATTCAGCCCAAGAATCTGATTTTGGAGCAACGGTTTGCAGTTTCTCATTTTAAGTCTCAAACATTTGGACCTGAATCTATGAAAATACTCCATGAGGCAGGTAAAAAAATGGCTAAAAAAGGATGCACCAAAAATGGAGGACTGGACAGAGGTTACAGATGACGTCTATAGGATGGAGAAGTGGACTTTTTCTGTCAGACTTGATTCAAATTCACCAATTACTGAAAAAACTGGGTTGATTTTATGACACTATTAAGAGCTGATTTTACTTGATAAGAGTAACGTGCATACAGACCCATGTAAAGCCTGGGTTCATGCTACACACTTTAAATGTTCGGTGTTAATCTTATACAGAGGAAAAGGGTTTCTGGAAGGAAAGAATGGAATGGGAAAAACGCTTGTTACTTCCCATTAACTCTATTTAAGGTTACTGTGTATATTTTTACTATTTCTGTCTGTGCTCCCCTGTATGAGTATGTTTTGTCTTGTTTTTCTTTACATATATAGAAGTTATATATGTGATGTAAAATGCTGATAAGATAATACTGTCTGAAAAAAATAATAGAAAGATAATTACAAAAAAAAGAAAAAAGAAAAGACACCACGAACGGCTATGATGTTTTTTACTGGCTCTTCCATTGTTAAAATGTCAAGTTAAAGCCACATTTTATTTTATTTTTATTTTCTTATTACGTCACTGTCTCCCCACTGCTTTGATGAGGTCAACTTTTATAAAACTCGACCCAATGACAACAGATCTGAACCATTTTGGACATTTTGGAGTTTATTATAACAGCATTGTGTTTATGTAGCGACAGGTTGGGGGTCTAAGGTCGGAGTCTAAGGTTGGGGGTCTGAGGTTGGGGTCTAAGTTGGGGATCTGAGGTCAGGGTCTAAGGTCAGGGATATAAAGTTGGGGTCTAAGGTTGGGGGTCTGAGGTCGGGGTCTAAGGTTGGGGGTCTGAGGTCGGGGTCTAATGTTGGGGGTCTGAGGTCGGGGTCTAAGGTTGGGGATCTGAGATTAGGGTCTAAGGTCGGGGGTCTGAGGTCAGGGTCTAAGGTTGGGGTCTGGGGTCGGGGTCTAAGGTCGGGGATCTGAGGTCGGAGTCTAAGGTTGAGGATCTGAGGTCAGGGTCTAAGGTTGGGGGTCTGAGGTCAGGGTCTAAGGTTGGGGGTCTGAGGTCGGGGTCTAATGTTGGGGGTCTGAGGTCGGGGTCTGAGGTTGGGGGTCTGAGGTCGGGTCTAAGGTTGGGGGTCTGAGGTCTGGGTCTATGGTTGGGGGTCTGAGGTCGGGGTCTAAGGTTGGGGGTCTGAGGTCGGGGTCTAACGTTGGGGATCTGAGGTCTGGGTCTATGGTTGGGGATCTGAGGTCGGGGTCTAATGTCAGGGGTCTGAGGTCGGAGTCTGAGGTTGGGGATCTGAGGTCGGGGTCTGAGGTTGGGGATCTGAGGTCGGGGTCTGAGGTTGGGGATCTGAGGTCGGGGTCTAAGGTTGGGGATCTGAGGTCAGGGTCTAAGGTTGGGGATCTGAGGTCGGGGTCTAATGTTGGGGGTCTGAGGTCGGGGTCTAATGTTGGGGATCTGAGGTCGGAGTCTAAGGTCGGGGATCTGAGGTCGGGGTCTAAGGTTGGGGATCTGAGGTCGGAGTCTAATGTTGGGGGTCTGAGGTCGGAGTCTAATGTTGGGGGTCTGAGGTCGGAGTCTAAGGTTGGGGATCTGAGGTCGGGGTCTAATGTTGGGGGTCTGAGGTCGGGGTCTAAGGTTGGGGGTCTGAGGTTGGGGATCTGAGGTCAGGGTCTAATGTTGGGGGTCTGAGGTCGGGGTCTAATGTTGGGGGTCTGAGGTCGGGGTCTAAGGTTGGGGGTCTGAGGTTGGGGATCTGAGGTCAGGGTCTAATGTTGGGGGTCTGAGGTCGGGGTCTAAGGTTGGGGGTCTGAGGTCAGTGGTTTGGTACCTGGGCCAAAGTGGGGTTCCTGCTGTCCGAGCTGCCGTCGTTCAGGTAGATCTCCCGGGTCTTGGAGATGGTGGTGGTCTTATAAAACTCCACCAGCTTGTTGACGGAGGTGAACTTCTCGGACCAGAGGAAATACTGGCCTTTATTGTCTCTCATCACTTTGAAATGTTGGACGTCGCTCTCGTGTCTGAGGGTCGAGAAAACAGAGGAATCAGACGACCGATCCAGACCTTCAGCCGGATCCACCATCGAACTACAGCCTCACATTGAACCTCAGACTGATGAAACCAGACCAACGCGCTGCTGTTTTTCGACTCGTTTGTTGTTCATGCTTCTGCAGACTCTTGCAGGTGTAAATTTGTGAATTCTTGCAGAGTTTGCGACACATTACAGATGTTTCGAGAGTGAAATGAGTCACAGTTGACTTTTTCTGTATTTCTCGGTCGCTGCAGGTTGGTTTCTCACGGTTAAACGAGATGCCTTTTTAGCAGATTGTCGTTATATGTTCATGATCGGGCTTCGCAACATTCGTGGAAAAAGTCCCTAGCATGATAAGGTTTAAATGGCAGAAATTAACCTTCTGCTTTTAACCCATTATGAGAACATGAAGGAACGGACCACACACACCGCAGACTAGGAGCAGTGGGCTTGCATTATTAAGCACCCGAGGAGCGAAAAGGGAGTTAAGTGCCTTGCTCAAGGGCACATCAGCCAACATCTTTTTTCTGCCAACCCAGGGAATCAAACTCTCCTGCCTTCTACACTACGGCTGCCCCCTATAATAAACATCACAACTTAAACAGTTTTTCCAATTATCCAACTTCCCCCTCGTATATTGTACAATGATGAGAATCGGACCGAAACATTCCAAAATCCAGAAGAAAAACAAGTACTAAAATTACTCCAAGTTAGATATTAACAAGAACTAACTCTGAGGCGATTCCGATAACAATCAAAATCACATCAGTCTGTTAAGAATGTTCAAGGACATTTTAGCCAAAACTATCTGTGGACAATTAAAGTGTGTTAACCCATAAAGACCCAAATGGCCACTGGAGACCAAAACCATCTACTGATCTAAACCGTTAAACACCTGTGGATCCACTAATCCTATCAATACATGTAAATAATTGGTGTAAAATCCAGTTTATCATATTTTCATAGCCATTTGTATGTTCAGAGGCTCCATAGTGAATGTAGAAACACCGTCATCTTCTAAAACATTGATTCACCAGTAAAACCCATGGAGTTGGACCAATGCTAGTGGATGGACACACTTGTTTCATGCTCAACTACTGATATATTTGTGGAAAATGTCACTTTTTCTTCGGTTTTCTCTGTTTCTGTTTTAATAACCTTTGGATTTACTCTGAGCTTTAATGAACATCAACATGATCAACAGATAAAATATAAGAAAATACATAATTTACACTGAAAAAAACATGAAATACAGAGGAGAACATTATAATAAATGGCGATAAATCACTTAAGATAGGGTAAATAGGGAGGGTAATACCTGTTGATCCACTAATCCACTGTTGATCTACTAATCCTATCAATACATGTAAATAGTTGGTGTAAAATACAGTTTGTCATCTTTTCATGGACATCAGCTATGACCCATTTGGATGTTCTGAGGCTCCGTAGTTACCATGGAAACACCATCGTCTTCTACAACATTGATTCACCAGTAAAACCCATGGAGTTGGATCAATGCTAGTGGATGGACACACTTGTTTTATGCTCAGTTATTGATATATTTGTGTAAAATGCCATTTTTCTTCAGTTGTCTCTGTTTCTGATTTAATTACCTTTGGATTTACTCTGAGCTTTAATGAACATCATCATGATCAACAGATTAAATAAAAGAAAATACCTAATTTACACTGAAAAAACACTTAATACAGAGGATAATATTATAACAAATGGCAATAAATCACTTAAGATAGGGTATATAGGGAGAAAAATATATTTGGGAACTGCTACCAAAGTACCGCTGGGTCTTTATGGGTTAAAGTGGTTTTATGTTGTATTGATATTCCAACTCTCACCAGCAGGGGTCAGTCTGGTACCAGAACACACTTAGAACCAAAACCACCAATGAATGAACCCTATGTTTCTACACTGAATAAAGTATAAAGCTCATTGTTTACACACATCTGTATTATGGTATCATTACATTTTCGTCCTCAAACTAAAACTCATAGACACTTATTTTAACAGGTCCTCAAAATTACACTGTCTTATAATCTTCAGGTGCTGTGTCGACTGATAGTTTACATTATAGCTCTGTTAGCTTAGCTCAGTTAGCAGACAGAAAACAGCCACAATAAAACCAGAAATCACCCGTTTTCTGTATGGTTTGTGTTGTCAATAGTTGTACTAAAGATCTGTTTGGAATCCTACAAACAAGGTCAGAACTGTCACTGAACACATATAAACATAAAACTGCCCTAGTCTCGTTTTTTTTTTTTTTCAGACGTGGACTGACTTGACGGAGATGGAGAAGTCTCCAGGTGAGCTCTGACACCCTCTGATCACAAAGTCTCCCACGTCTTTGTTCCTCAGTAGTTCCTCGGCATTGTAGCGGCTGGCTTTCTCCTGGAACCACCTGAAACCACATGAACGTCAGCACTAAACTAAAGTACATACAAGCTGATGAAAAACCCGCAGGTGAAGGCGTCTCACCTCGGAGTCTGCATCTCGATGTAGTTCTGAGGGACGAAGCCTTCCTGTCCGTTCATCTCCGCCTTGAACCACTCGTCCTGAGGATTCAGAATCTGACCAACAACAGATCTCAGGTCAGAAAATGTTATTAATAACAACTTCACTAACTTATAAAGTGTGACCATACCCCTTGTTTTGGTTAAATGATGTTTGATTATGTATCAGATATTTTAAAAATGCATGTTTAAAGGTATTCAAGTCAATATTACTTATGTTGTCTGTCAGTTATTATTTTATGTTATTTACTTTCACAGCTGTTTCAAAATTCAGAGGTGGTCATGGGGTAATGGGGGGTGGGGGTTCTGGGGATTTATGTTCAAGGGAGACCCACACAATATTTTCATTTCATGTCAGAAAATACATGTAATGTGTGAAAACCTTAATAAAGATATGTGTTAAAAAAACAACTTTACTGAACAGTCAAAAAGTCCAAAGTATTTTCCTAACATCATACCAATCAAGCCCAAATATTAAACTAATCTTAAAACTGTATGAATTACAAAACATTAGTGGGGAGAACACAGTGTATATCAAAGAAAAGTGGGAAAAGGAGGGTAATATTTTGCTGCATATTGATGATTGGGTTAAAATCCAAGAGGATTCATGGAAATGTACTTTCTCACTTAACTGGAGGGAGTTTGCATGGAAATGTGTGGTTCACTTCTATACAGGGTGTATCAAAAAAAACTATGCATTTTGAAAGATTACCCCCTGTTCCGCATTTGATAATTTTTGGAATTTTCTTTTATGGACATCGGTAGGTAGGGGATTGGTGGATATTTGTCCAAATTTACAGACCCAGGTTTTCATGCATGAGTGAGCAGGGGCAAAGTTAGGGTTAGGATTAGAGTTAAGCCTAACCCTAACTTGGCCTGTCCTCAGTGACATTTTCAGGCCTAAACAAGTTGAATTAACTTTGAAAGGCAGGAACAGCTGCCATGGGTAAAGAAATGAAACTGACATGGTGGCCAAAGTGCTAATGCTGTAACCTGGCAATTTTGTGGAAAACAAGATGGATGCCCATTGTCCCCTCCCATGACCTTTGATTGGATTTAAATCCCACCGCTACTTCGCACAAACCAGTTTTAACTTGGATTGCGCAATTTGCCCCTGCTCACTCATGCATGAAAACCTGGGTCTGTAAATTTGGACAAATATCCACCAATCCCCTACCTACCGACGTCCATAAAAGAAAATTCCAAAAATTATCAAATGCGGAACTGGGGGTAATTTTTCAAAATATATACAGGGTGGGGAAGCAAAATTTACAATGAACATTTAGTTGTTTTTTCTCAGCAGACACTACGTCAGTTGTTTTGAAACCAAACATATATTGATGTCATAATCATACCTAACACTATTATCCATACCTTTTCAGAAACTTTTGCCCATATGAGTAATCAGGAAAGCAAACGTCAAAGAGTGTGTGATTTGCTGAATGCACTCGTCACACCAAAGGAGATTTCAACAATAGTTGGAGTGTCCATAAAGACTGTTTATAATGGAAAGAAGAGAATGACTATGAGCAAAACTATTACGAGAAAGTCTGGAAGATACTGTTAAAGAAGAATGGGAGAAGCTGTCACCCAAATATTTGAGGAACGCTTGCGCAAGTTTCAGGAAGCGTGTGAAGGCAGTTATTGAGAAAGAAGGACACATAGAAAAAAAACATTTTCTATTTTGTAAATTTTCTTGTGGCAAATAAATTCTCATGACTTTCAATAAACTAATTGGTCATACACTGTCTTTCAATCCC
This sequence comes from Sphaeramia orbicularis, assembly GCF_902148855.1. NCBI lineage: Eukaryota > Metazoa > Chordata > Actinopteri > Kurtiformes > Apogonidae > Sphaeramia > Sphaeramia orbicularis. The sequence goes on from NC_043964.1 coordinate 8,283,931, forward strand.
TGCCTCAAAATATTGTAAATTTTGCTTCCCCACCCTGTAGTTTTTTTTTTTATACACCCTGTAGAACACCAGAACCAGGTTCTAATGCGGACACATCTTGTTGGAGGTTATGTGGAATGAATAAGGCTCATCATCATCATGTATTTTGGAGTTGTCCTAAATTGTCTCTTTATTGGGAGAAAATAAAACGAAGCACTGATAAAGTGATTGGGGAAAGGTTTATTTTAAATTTTGAAACTATGTTCTTAGGCAAACAACCAGACTAGATAAAAGGATATTGTAAAAAATCTGTTGAATATTTTGCTGTTTGCTAGCAAGAAAGCAGTCACTAGAAAATGGATGACTGACAAACGACCCACATTAGAAGGTTGGATAGAGCTTGTTAAAGAAATTTCCCTGATGGAGAAATTGACATTTGCTTTGAGACTAGAACATGATAAATTTGAGGAATGCTGGAAACCATGGATGGACTTTATGAACACTGATAAGGAACAAATCATGACACCCACTGTTGTTTAGCTACTATATTACTGTTGTTTGTATTATTATTATTATTTTTTTAATTATTGTTTTGTTGTTAAAAAAAAAAAGGGGGGGGAGGGGGTAAGAAATCTAGAAGTGAAGACACTGGAGATATACACAGGAAAATAAATGCGCAGATAGATTGTTTTGTTCTTTTCTGAAAAGAAAAGAAATTTAGAAAAACAACATTGTAAAATTGTTTTATGTGCGTGTGAATGTAAAACGTATATTCTCCATTACAAAATCAAATAAAAATTTGAATCACACAAAAAAGTCAAAAGTAACATAAAAAGACAAGAAAAATGTGTCATGATGAAATTTTAAATCAGTTAGCGCTGATATTTGTGGTTTTAAATTATTTGTTAAAGATGCAAAAAACTAAAATGTTGTAAAGGATCCAACGCAATACAAATGGATCAATCTAAATTTAAAATAGGGGAGACCGGGTTCAACCACAACAGATTTTAATTAGAAGATATATGAAGCTTCTGTTAATCAAACTGTCAGTCATAAAAGAAAAAAGTCAAGACATAAAAAATGCAAAAGCTTCTTTAAATCAAACTGTCGAAGGTAAATATTTACATGTTGACGCATGAGTGAATAAACTGAAAATGAGTCTATTTTTACTTTTATTTTCACTAAATGAACCGCTGAACGACACAGGAAATCATCCCTGCTTCTGTGGTCATCAGACTGTTTAATACTTTATTATAACCCCATAATTTTTAATAACACAACAGTATAATTGCACATTTATTTCTGTATATATGTTTAATTACCATATTGATAATATATTGTCTAGTGCATATTGTATAAATACATATTGTAATTGTTTCCTTATACAGTTTTTTGATATGAATATTTGAGTATTTGAGTTTATTAATATGAATATTTTGGTGTATGTGTGTGTGTGTATATTTATTTATTTGCATATTTAGAGCTTTACATATTCTGTGTGTGTGTTTATATATCTTCCTTTTTTGTTGTGATAATTGATGCGACTTAAATTCAACATAAATATAGTATGTACAGTACGATCATTTAGTCTTTACACTAGTGCACTTAGTAAAATGAATGATAAGTCTAACATTCCGGAAGAGTTTAGAAACTACAATCGGGTAAAAATGATATAGAGGACGCAAGAAGATGAAAATGAAAAAAGTAGATAAAGACACAACAATGCCAAAATGTCCTAAAAAGTGCAACAATACAAAAACAATGTCAAAGATGCAACCAGACAAAATAAAATACACAATATGACATGACGTATGGCTGAAACCGGATGAAAACAACATAAAACAAACCAATGTAAATGACACATGATTCAAGTTCTCTGTGTCACATGATGTAAGTGATGCAGAGAACATAAAAACAGGTAAACTTTAAAACTAATGATATAAAACGACATAACATTAATTATTTTGAGACTCAGATGGATGTCGTTGGACTCCAAACCGACCTTCAGGATGTCTCCTTTCTTGAAGCTCAGCTCGTCGTCTGCCGTGGCGGTAAAGTCGTACTTCCCTGTGGCCTCCATGGAGACGGAACCAACGAGGTGTCAGAATAATTAAGCGAAGGTGAAGGCGATGGTCAGGGGTCGGCTGCGGTCGATGAGCCTCTGTGGAGGAAGAGGATCAGGGTCAGACCTCCAGGTGAAATCCAGGGTTCAGCTGGGTCCTGGTTTCAGAGCTGAGACTGATCTGCCTCTGAGGCGGCGACATCCTGATTAGATACGAGTCACCGGGGTTTGGGTGGTGTTACGGGTTATCTTTAAGACAGTGGTTATGATTCTAAACTACTATTTGCAGCTCAGCTTTCCTAAACCAGGAAGTGAAAATCATTTGATCTCTAGAATATACTAAGCATCATTATCTCAACATGTTATTCTCCTGATATGAGTTCAGACATAAACAGAAACACTCACATCTTATCTTTGATTTATATGACATTTATTATTACATCTTAAGTTCAGTTTGGTTATTTGTAGCATTTTTTTCTATTCTGTGTATAAATGTAAAATATTAAAGGGGTCATATTTTGCTAAACCCACTTTTATTAGTCTTTGGTTCATTTATTTGTGTATTTAGACTCTAATAGTTCATACAGTTTGAATTTGAACCCTCCAGCTGCTGCAAAACTATCTTTATATTAATTTTGACAAAAATCAAGTGGATTTCCACAACTTGTTTTAAGTCCTTTCCTAATTTGTTATGTTTTATAAGTAGTTACGTCATGACATTTGCACATATAAGGTCAAGACTTCCAACGAACATTTCTCTAAGTACGACTTAATTGTTTGTCAGCAGCAGCGGTTGTAGTAAAAACTGAAAATATGTCCAAACTTCAAGCCGATTACCTAAAATGTTCAGTTGTTGGTTGAACGGGTCAGAGAAGCAAAGCCAACAACTTGTAGGAGGCGGGGCTTGAAGTGGCTCTGGTGCATTTAAAGGGCCAGCGTTCAAAACCCCCTTTCTGGTGTCATTAGTCAGAAATAGGGTTGAAGATGGACCTGTGAAGTTGAATTAATAAAGAATTCAGACCCAAGCAGAGCATTTACAGTTTATGTAGACCACAGGGAAATGTTTGAAAATCCATAATTCCATTTTTACAAAAAAAAAAAAAATAATAATAATTATCATTCCTTTAAAGCTGCAGTGTTATGAATTATTTTCAATTATTCTTTTTCAACATATTGTAAGTGAATCGTCTCAAAGGAAACAAAACTTCTTTCTCATTCTCTGGACTCTGTTTTTAGGTTTTAGAAATACTTGTAATTACACAGGTTTTTGCATACTCTCAGGTGTTTTCAGACAGACACAGGTCAAATATGTGACTGACAGCTGTAATAACCAATCATAGTTCCGATTGAGACGTGAATCAACATTATGTCCATTTATCTTTTATATTTAGTTGTAGATTTCAACCAAAAGGAAAAAACAGCAGAGTAGATGGAAAAGACTTAAAAGACATAAAGAGATGGAAACATGTAAAACAAAATGCTAAAAATGACATCAGATAAGTAAATGATAAATAATAGCAAACATTGTCAAGGTACGGATGAAGAAACTGATGCAAATGCTAAATGCAAATGTTAATGCTAGGTGCTGTATGTGTATTATGGGTAAATTACAGACATCGAATTTCCCAACAGGGATAATAAAGTTCACTTTTAGAGGCAGAGCACAGACATATCAGATATTCATATAATATTCAAGAAACACTTAAAGACCTACAACTATTTTTGTGGCAAATTCTCTGCATGGTGCATTTTTTAGTAAAAATCAAGTACTTTAATATATTTAAATTACTGATCATGTAGATGTTCATAAAAGTAAGTAAAACTCAAACGTTGTATTAAAACAGAAAACTGAAGAAAAATATATCATTAACTGAGCATAAGTCAAGTGTTTCCAACCACTGTCATTTGTCAAACTACATGGGTTTTACTGGTGAAGGTCCTTCAATAACTAAATATAAATATAAATATAAATATAAATATAAATATGCTGTAATTATTGAAGAAAATGGTTGAATTGTTGAATCTGTATGACTGTACTACCATGATATTGTTGTGCATAATTCAGTTACTGCATTTTGTATTCATTGTGGTTGAATGCTAAATTAGGAAAAATGTATTTTTGATTCTTGTATTAAGTTAGTGAGAAAGGTGTAAAAGCACTTGAGGGGTAGGATTAAATAAGTTTATACGTCTTCCTACTCCTTTTTAACCATGCAAAATTCAGACTTGCACGTACTTGAAGATAGATTCTGTTCATTTAAATGTTATTTTGTTTTTGTCTTATTTTGCTTTGTTTAGTTTTATTTTATTTCTTTGCATGTTCAAAATAAAAAAAATAACAATATTTTACATTAACCAATAAAAATATATAATTTAGCATCATTCTTGTCCAATTTATTATCATTTATAAAGAGGAGGAAAAATGGAAAACCATCATGAAAACATAAAAAATGACAGAAATGAACATCTGACTACCTACACATTTATTTTATTTTTTGTTAAACTCCATGGGTTTTACTGGTGAATCAGAGTTATAGAAGATGACGGTGTTTCCATGGCAACTACAGAGCCTCTGAACGTCCAAATGGGTCATATCTGATGACCATGAAAAGATGACAAACTGTATTTTACACCAATAATTTACATGTATTGATAGGTTTAGTGGATTAACAGCAATTAAACAGTTTAGATCAGTAGACGGTTTTGGTTGACAGTGGATGGTAAGGTCTTTGAGGGTTAAAGCTGCAGGAGCTGAAATTAGAGAAAAAAAAATACTAGAATCTGAAAATACACCTCACCTGGTCCAAACTAAAAGTTATAATATAAAAACAGATCAACCTGACACTGTTTTATGCTGTTTATGGAAAAGTGAAGGAATAATATCACATCTAGCTCGCATCTACTTGAATCTGTTTGTATGTTTAACCTCCTGTCTGTCTAAAAACACCGTGGATTAGATAAAATCTGCATCACGAAAACACAAGAAAAGACAAGATGCATTAGTTTCTCTCAGATACTTCAAGGTAATGATGGAATTTATGCCAAAACACTAAAAACTATCAAACACTGTAGCTTAAAATCCATTTTCATTCAGTTTTCTGCTAAAATAAAAATAATAATAATAATAACATGTAAATACAACATAATTACAAGCAGTTTGATTCTAAAGCAGAGCCATTTATAATCACCTGTTATAAATTATTCCAGGTAAATTCAACACTAAAAGCACAGTCTCCAGTTTTAATATTTATCTGAGAAACTTAAAGTATCAGCCAATCACTGAGCAGGAATGGATGGTGAATATAAGAGATGATGCCAGAAGGTGTGTTGATGTTTAAGACCTTATAAATAAAGAAATAACAAAGCCTGTCACATCCAAACTTTTTCATTTGAAGTACCGTCAAAGGTAGAAAACTGAATTTGAGAGCAGAGAGACTTAACTGCAGACCACATAAGAATAATCTGGAACAGATAAAAATATGTCCTGTAACAGCTGTGGCTCTGCAGAGTACCACAGTTGTGGTTTTGTTTGTATTAAGATCTAAATTCAAATTTCAAAAGGCATGCTGTAATAGCCATTTAGAACAGTGTCATCAGCATAGAAATTGTTAATTAGATGTGACATTAATATTGACTGAATATGACAGGACCCAGTACTGAACCTTGTGGAACCCCTTTTAGAAAGTTGTCTAAATTCAAAGTCATGCTGTGCTAAAATAAGACATTGCTGAGTCCTGAAACCACTTAAACCAAGATGAAGAAATACACCCAACATCCTGCATCCTTGTTTAATATAACAAATGCATTTTTCCGCATCTGCAACAGGGTCGAAACACGGCATTCGAAATCTCTCTGACGGGACATTTTAGAGAGAATTTGACAGATTAGTGTTGCTACATGACCCACATTTTTACTTTTAAATTCATTTTTGCTTTAGTTGGACCATAAGGGATTATCCAAAACAAGGAGCTACTTTAAATTGAAATAAATGTCGGAATGGCAATCGATTAAAGTTCGCTCTCTGACGGGACATTACTGTGTTTTGACCCAACATTGAAGTCGTTAGAGCATGTCATTATTTGTTTAGCCAAAAAACATGTTACACAAACTCTGCAGGTTAATTATGGCTAAAACTGAATGTTCTAATGCAGAAAAATGTTAAATATTCAATATAAATGAACACATTAGCCTTGCATTGCTAATGCTAACAGCCCATAATTTAACGCGCTTGGTAAAATACGATAATACACTGATAAACAGGCCATTTAAAAAGATTGGAATCAGACCTACAGAGGGTTCAAATATGCAATAATAATATAATGATGCAAAAGATAAGAACACTAGACATGTGTTTTTGCAGAGAAAAAGCTGATATAAATGTGGAAATAAGTTGAATCAGTGTACTTTTCTACTACGTGTATGTGTCGTGGAGTACCGACCATGTGGACGCTACCTCCTCTTCTGAAACACCCGCTGTGTTTTTCTGTGAACCACTTGACTTAAGTTCCTGGTAATGAAACGAGTGCAAACATGTGACGCCGCAGCCCCTGAACATGAATGAAGCCTGTGATCTGACAGTAAAGGAACTGGAAAAACTCATCTGTGACCTATTTGTAGATCCAGAAGAGCCAGAAAAGCTACTTATAGTTCCCTCTGTTCACACTGACCAAACAGGGAGGTCGACATTAGAGGAAATAATCATGTTGAGCTCCGATCGAACAGCCACTGAGGCTTCAGATCCAGGAGGCACTGATGCATTATGGGTGAATAAACCCTTCGTTCTGTTTGTGGTCAAGGAGTGGAGGATGTGGTGAACTATCATGAAAAAAAAGGTGCAGTTTGCAGCTGCTTCTCAAAATTCAACACTTCAAGAATCTGGTTTTACTCTGTAGTCACAAGAAAATGAACGCAACTATTGTCTGTGAATCTACACAAAAGTGGGAAATAAGCAAATGGACTCAGTATCACTGCACTGACTCAAGTAGGAAAGTGAAATCACACTATAAGTTTTATATCATCGATCGATAAATTATCAGGATTAATGTCAAAACATTATTTCTTTTAAGTTTTTGAGACAAAGACAATGATATTAAAGGCAAAACAACATGGAAATGAATGTAAAAGATGTCTGATGTAAAAGACGAGAAATAAGACTCAAGACACGTACCAGTCTAAGTTAAAAATGATGCAAAAGATGCAACAAGATGAAAACCTATAGGACATAACCACACAAAATACGAGATAATGACAAAAACAACATGAAGACAAGAGGTAAAAATATAAAAGATAACACAAGATGAAAATGTAAGATACAAAAAGGCAAAAATGATACAATACGATAAGACTTGCAACAAAATGAAGACAATGTGAAGGAAGTAATGACAAAAAAGACAAAAACAAAGAAGAAAAGATGCAACTAAACAAAAACACAAGATGACTAATAATATGCGACAAGACAAAAGGATGCAATAGACAAAAAAAGAAAACATTTTAAAAAGACGAAAGAAAAGACAAAAACAGTGCAGTAAAACAAACACAACAACAAAGACACATCAAGATGAAAATGCAGTAAAAGATGCGATAAGAAACAACGCAACAAGATGAAAGAAAATGCAATAAAATGAAAAAGATGCAAAAAGAAAAAAACAAAAAAATCAATGAAAAGACACAAGATGCAAAAAGAAGAAAAGATGCAGTGAAATAAAAACCCAAGATGAAAGAGATGCAACAAGAATAAAAGAAGCAACAAAATCAATACACAAGATGAAAGAGATGCAAAAAAATGAAAAGAAGCAACTAAATGAAAACACAAGATGAAAGAGATGCAACAAAATACAAAAGATGCAACAAAATAAAAACACAACAAGATGAAAGAGATGCAACACAGTAAAGAGATGCAACAAAATAAAAAGATGCAATAAAATAAAACCACAACAAGATGAAAGCAATGCAACAAAATAAAACAAGAAAAGCACTCGGAGAGCACAGACCTCTGCCAAGACAGATCTGCCACCCCCCGATCACCACCAAAATTTAATCATTTCTTTCTTGTGCCAGTATCAACATTTCCTGAAAATTTCATGAAAATCCGTCCTTAACTTTTTGAGTTATCTTGCTAACTGAAAAAACAAACAAACAAACATGCAAACACACAAAGCAAAGTGATCACAATACCTCCTGGTGGAAGTAAAGATGCAACTAAATAAAAACACAAGATTAAAGAGATGCAACAAAATAAAAAGATGCAACAAAATAACAACACAAGATGAAAGAGATGCAACAACATAAAAAGATGCAACAAAATAAAAATACAAGATGAAAGAGATGCAACAAAATGAAAAGATGCAACGAAACAGAGATGCAACAAAATAAAAACACAAGATGAAAGCGAAGCAACAAAATAAAAAGCTGCAACAAAACAAAAATGCAACGTGAGCAACATGTGACAAAAAGACGCAAAAGCCAAAAAACTAAAGATAGAGGAAATCCAACTGATCTCCTCTGAGCTGATTTTGTCTCATTTCTTTCACTTCATCATTAAACTCGCCGCCATCGTCTCCACCTTCATCATGTCAATTATCCTGAGACGTTGCCATGACGACAGGAGACCACGGCGCCCCGTTTGACCACAAGGCTGAAGTGTGAACAGCCCTTGTCTGTTATGTGCAGAGTTTTTGTAGCGTCTGTGACAGGATACAACTGCAGAAACGCTGACGGTGAGCTGGTCAGCATTTCTGACATTTTGAAACACCATGTGACCAGTGGTTTTCCTGAGCAGATCTGTGACAGCGCCAGGACGGAGGGAGGTTAACCCACCCCTGACAACAGCGGCCCAAAAACGAGAATGAGATCAGGCCCTTTACTTGAGTCAAAATGAATAAAACCACAACAAAATGCTGTGACATAGAGTCTGAAAATAGGCTCGGTCAGAGTTTGACTAATGTGCCGGAAGCTGTTCAGACTAAAGGACTTGAGTTGCATTATGACATGTTCTAAAACCATCATGTGTCCAGTCACAAATACACACATCAGGTCTGTTTTCAGTTTTCCCAATAAGACCCAGTACTACTTTGGTGGCAGTTCTCAAATGATTATTTATCTACATTTAACCTTTTGTTCAGTGATTAATCACTATTTATTATAATATTATCTTTTTACCTCTGCCAAGGAATGGTGGAGGTTATGTTTTCGTCGGCGTTTGTTTGTCTGTTTGTCTGTTAGCAAGATAACTCAAAAAGTTATGGACGGATTTTAATGAAATGTTGATACTGGCACAAAGAACAAATGATTAAATTTTGGTAATGATCGGGGGGGATCTGCCTTGGAGGAGTCTGCGGTCTCCAAGTGCTTTTCTAGTTCACTTTGCATTTTTCCAGTGAAAATCAGGTACTTTCCTATATTTAATTCACTGATCATGTAGATGTTCATAGAAGCTCAGAGTAAAGTTGAGGGTTAATATATCAAAAAATTGAAGAAAATGTGCCTTTGTACCCCGCCTCCTGAAGAGGAGGCAAGGGGTATTGTTTTTGGTTCGGTTTGTTTGTTAACACCCTAGCTGCAAAACTATTGGTTGAATTCATACAAAATTGGGTTTATAGATTGCCAGTGACCCAGAATAGATGTGATTACATTTTGGGGAAAATAGGTGAAAGTTTCAATTTTTTATACATTTTAAAATCTTTTTTTCCCCCCATTTACTAATAATGGGTGAAATTTCACATGTCTGTAGCAGCAAAACTGTTTGTTGAATTCATACAAAAAAGGATTTATAGATTGCCAATGACCCTAAGTAGAGGTCATTACATTTTGGAAAAAATAGGTGAAAGTTTCAATTTTGTATTAATTTTTAAAATCTTTTTTCCCCCCATTTACTTATAATGGGCAAAATTTCGCATGTCTGTAACAGCAAAACTATTAATTGAAGTAGGGCTGAAAGATATATCGTTATCGTATGGATATCTAGGTATGAACATTCAAGATATTAATATCAAAAAAGCAACGATATAAACAATATAGATTTCCCCCGCGCTCGCCCTGCATGTACAGCTCTGGAAGTCAGAACAAATTTCATTTATTCGTACTTTATGTTAATGTTGATGACTGGCAGTGAGTTCTTATAAATAAAACTACACTTTCCACATTCTTTTGTATTATGATGTTTGTATTTTTCTGAAAACTGCTTGGTTTTCACAAAACCCATAGTCATATCATATTGTATTGATGTTGAGATATCTGGCATGAATATCGAGTTATGAAATTTTGTCCATATCGTTCAGCCCTAAATTGAAGTCATACCTAATTGGGTGTATAGATTGCCAGTGACCCAGAATAAATGTGATTACATTTTGGGAAAAGGTCAAAGATCAAATTTTTTATAAATTTTTAAAATCTTTTTTTTCCTCCCTTTCACTTATAATGGGAAAAATGTCAAATGTCTATAAAAATATCAATTTTGTTTCAATTCACTTCAAACTCTGCACATATATAGAGGTAATTGATATATTGACATCAGCACACGCATAGACATGATGACATCAGCTGGATTGATCGCAAAATAAATTACAATACATGCGAGGGGCGGGGTTTGTTGTGCCTGGAACCACTTGTTTAGCAAAGACATGAATATTTGAACATAAACCCAGTGTGTCCATCCACTGTCACTGATCCAACTCCATGGGTTTTACTGGTGAACCAATGTTGTAGAAGATGACAGTGTTTCCATGGTAACTACGGAGACTCTGAACGTCCAAATGGGTCATATCTGATGACCATGAAAAGATGACAGCAACAGTTATTTAAAATGTAATGACAGGTTTAGTGGCTCAGACATTATTAAACATTTCACACCAGTAGATGGTTTTGGTTGCAGGTGGATGTTTGGGTGTTTATGGGTTAAGTAAGGAGTTTATTGAATTTAAGGAAGAGGAAACTGACCTGATGAAGGAAACGCCCAAAGTTTCAGTTCATGATACGAGCAGAGATGTCATCATGATAAAAACATTCATCGACCATGATTCAGCATTTAATTTACTCATATCATGATACAGTTTATGACAATGATCTACACGATGCAACAACTTAAGTAAATTACACAACAAGATGAAAACAGAATCGATTTAACAGGAGGTGAAAATGACAAAAGATGGAAAACAATGACGCAACAAGTCAGAAATGATGCAAAAATACAAAAAGAATCATCAGTTGTCTTCTCTAATTTCATTACCTGGTTGTTTATATATATGTATATATGTGTATGTATATATATATATGTGTGTGTGTGTGTGTATATATATATATATATATATATATATATATATATATATATATATATATATATATACACACACATATATATATGTACACACACATATATATATATACACACACATATATATAATTTCTCACATTTTTTCACACATCATTGAATTGAAGTAAAGAAAATAAACACAATGAGTTCTGATTCAACAAGATGAAAACAAAACATAAAAGACTGTTATTTATGGTCTTAAACTCTTCTCTCTGTTCAGATTATCATGATGTGATATTTTTGTTATATATATACAGTCACGGAAAAAATTATTCAACCATTGAAACTCATCAAAAACAATGGTTATGCAATCCAGTACTAACTCCTGTGTGTATCATGTGACTAAAACACACAAAAGAAAACATGGAATGCCTAAAAGCACTGTTTTTGTCAGTACAATGCCATAGATATTGATGTAAGAACTCAAGTGATTTTGGTTATAATCAAGAAAACATGGAAAATGGATAGATATCAGCTCAGAATTAAACAACTATGAGCTATTTTCATTGTTATCATTATATTTGTCCAAACAGATGTACCTTTAGATATACCAGGTATTAAAATGAACAAGAAATAGAAGAAAACAAGGGGGGTCTAATAATTTTTATATATTTATTTATTTATTCATTTATATAACACTTTTAGATATTGAGATTGGATATTTGACAACTGTATTTATTTTATATACTGTGTTTGAGAGTCATCCAGTGAAATTTTGTTCAAGTGCACTGTTATTTTACATGTCTATCTATCTATCTATCTATCTATCTATCTATCTATCTATCTATCTATCTATCTATCTATCTATCTATCTATCTATCTATCTATCTATCTATCTTCCAAAAACCTGATAATTTAATATAAAAATGTCATCGCAGTGTTTATCCCTATGTTTTTTTTTATCATTTTGTCACATTTCTAATGCAGTAAACAGTAGAATATTTATATACTACATCGAAAACTAAAGACTGTTTTGCTGGATAAAGTGCAGATGTCGACTCTGCTGATGGTTTTATCTGATGGATTATGAACAGATGCAACTACAAACTGAAAGTGTGTCACTAGTTCTGACTTTAAGACTCTGGTTTGAGACTCTTACATTTCAGTGTCACATTCTGGTTTTATTCACCATTTGCACCTGCACGGTCCTCTGCACAAAGTCTGCACCAACTGCACTAACCCTGCACATTCAAAGGCTCTGCAGGATGCTCCGCCTCTAGATTCATGAAAAGTCATGTTGTGACCTTAAAGATGAGTTGCACCATCTTTACATTATGTTATGTTACATTACATCTTTGTCACTGAGTTTGCATTAATTGTCTTCATTTGTTTTAACTCTCAAAAATGTAAACATCCACTGTCGACCAAAACCATCTACTGATCTAAACGGTTTAATACCTGCTGATCCATTAATCCTATCAATACATGTGAATAACTGGTGTAAAATGCAGTTTGTCCTCTTTTCATGGTCATCAGATATGACCCATTTGGACGTTCAGAGGCTCAGTAGTTACCATGGAAACACCGTCATCTCCTACAACATTGATTCAACAGTAAAACCTATGGAGTTGGATCAATGACTGCGGATGGAGGTGGTGTATAAGGGTCTGATCAGATTTTCTATCATATGATAATCCAGGGTTTTTGTGCAGAATTCATGTAAAATAATGTGCAGGTAACTGTATTTGTCCCCAGTGCACTTTTGCTAATTCATTTTGTATCTTTTTTTTTTTTTTGTTATTTCCATTTTTTTGTCCATGTGAGCAATAATAAACTGAACCAAAGCGATACTGAAAGATACATTTTCAATGGGTAATGTAAAATATTCTTGTGAAAGGACCTTCACTAACATGAAACTACATCTTCCAAAAGCCTAAAACACTGGCTTTGGTTGTAGAAAAACAAGGGAAAACCCAGTAAATATATTAAAAAGAACAGTTTCACATTTATTAATGCCCTTCGTGTTCAGTTGATTCACCAGTAAAACCCATATAGTTTGATAAATGACAGCAGTTGGAGATGCTTGTTTTTATGTTCTGAAAAGGTCACTTTTTCTTCAGTTTTCTCCATTCTGATATAATAACCTTTGAATTTACACTGAGTTTTTATGAACATCCACATGATCAGTGAATTAAATGTAAGCAAAAACCTGATTTTAGTTGAAAAATTCAAAATGCAGAGGATAACATTATAATAAATGGTGATAAATCACTAAGGAAAGGTTAAATGTACAGAAAAACATAATTTGGAAGGTCTTTATCAATAATAATAATAATAATAATAATAATAATAATAATAATAATAATAAATAACAAGTTACAGATTAAAATGTACAGTTGAGATTTAGGGCTGAACTGAAAAACAGAAGTGAGAAATATACAGAAAGAGAAAGAGGAAGAAGCTGAACTGACAGAAAATCAGTCTATATCTGGACCTGAACCTGGATCTGGACCTGGATCCGAACCTGGACGCGCTCTTAGACCGTATAAACCCTGGATGCGCATATCCAGGTGTCCTGCTCACCTGTTCTCCTCCGTGGACTTTACTCTAAGGATCTCCTCCCGTGGATCCACGCCTCATGTTTGAACCGGACGTAAAGGGTTAAATCCTGCTGGTTTTATCTGGTTTGTGTGAATAAAGTGGAAGAATCTGAAGCTGAACCCGCCTCTCCTGGTTCGGGTCCGGGTCCAGGTCTCCTCTGCGATACAGCCTCTCCGTGACGGGTGAGAAAACCGCGACTGGTCTGAGACCCGGTCTGATGTGAACCGAGTCTTGGTCTTTCCTCTTTTCACAATAAAAGCCTTTTTACGCGCGGATTACGCACAAAGTCTGGAGACTACGGAAGAGGATTAGGGCCACTCGGGGAAAAAATGAATAGAAATTAAGTACTAATATATTTTTGAAATTATTCTTTTGAAAAAAAAAAATTCTCATAATAATAATAAAAAACATAAATTGGACCTTACATCTTTTTTTTCCAGTGGCCCTAATCCTCTTCTGTAGGTGACACTCTGGATAACTGTAAAATAAAAAAATATGTACAACATGACAAAAAAAGAAAGAAAAAGCGAACCAGACTTCTCACATGGACCAATAATAAATAAATAAATAAATAAATATTAATTAATAGAAACAATCTCAATTAATTGAATATAGGGGAGACTGGGTACAGTTGTTCCACCACAATATATTATGATTATAGAACTTATAAAGCTTCTTTTGATCAACAGACAGAAAAACACAAAAGTGGCATAAAGGATGGAGAAAGTCAAAAACATTGGCAAAGATCCAACAAAATGAAAATGTCGTAAAACAACGAAAAAACATAACAGGAAAACATCAAAAATGTTGTAATAATACAAATAAAAGTAAAAGATGCAACAAGACAAAAATGATACAAATGATTGCAAAAGATGAAAATGTTTTTCTGTTCATGTTCAGTTATTGCGTCACCTTCATGTTTCCTTTCAGGGGACTTTAGAAAAACTGAGCCTGAATGAAAATCTACAACACAAACTAATAAAACCCCACTGATTATTTCATGTTTCTATTGGACACATGTTGTAAACATCATGAACATCAGCCTCAGGTTCAGAACAGTGGAGTTTATTTATACAAACATCTTCACCTAAACCAGGTCCTGGGTTTACTTAGACCAGATCAGGACCTGAATCAGACCTTGGGAAGTGGATCAGACCCTCAGAGGTGGATCAGATCATTACAGAGCTTTGTTTCTCAGCTGAACGTTGCTGCATCAAACCACCATCTGTGCAGAGCAGGTGCAGCCTGAGATCATCACATCCGCTGATGTTACAACACAACACAACACACACAATCATGGCCTGTTTGTGTGTTCAGGGTGTGGGTTTGTGGAGGGTTAGGGACCTTAAATACAGACTAGAAAAGTACTGAAGCTCTGAAAACAAAATGTCAAACTTTGCTTTATGTTCTATTTTTGTAATGTTACAGAGGAAGTTAAAAGTCTTATTGAAGGTATTATCCACCAGAGGATGACAAAGAGTCAGAAAAACGAAGACTGGAAACATTAAAATGACACAACAGTTTTAAAACAAGACATTTTCCAGATCAGAGAACTCTGATTTAGGCATCAAACAAGGCGTTTCTGTGAATTAATGTTGATTTTTTAAAATTCATTTATTTTTTTTTATGTATCCTGAAAGCATCTCAGTTCAGTTAAATCTCTTCTGTTGTCATCCAGGTCAAAACAAAGAGAGTCTAAAGAACCTGTTTTAAAAGTCTTGGTTTTGTTCCAGTCCAAGAAAAAGGGAAAATTCCTTCTTCTAATTAGTGAAATAAACAGAACAAGCACTTTTTTATATATTAACTGAATAATGATTCATTGGACTTTTATGAAATAATGCTATTTATTAAAGTGAAAATTTCCTTCATGAACTAAATTTTGGCTTCCTTATTTATTCAGTATATACATGATTAAAACTGAAAACATTTATATTCCCAGTCTGGGTCCATGATCTGGATCTGGAGCTGGACCTGGATCGGTCACTTGGGCTGTAATTCTGGTCTTTGCCACAAGATGGAGACACAGATCCACAACAGACTTTAGCTTCTACTGGATAAAGTTAAACAGCTTTTACTAAGATATTTATTTTTATTTTAATGATTTAATTCACTCTGTGTTATGATTATTTTTGTTTGGTTTCATTCCTTTATTGTGACCACATGAAAATCTCTAAATATTTGATATTTTGTAAATGTTGAATCACTGTGTTTGGTTTAATTCACTAATAAATAAAAGAGCAAGTGCAAATTCTGTCAGTGCATTTTCCATTTTCTCTAGAGCTTTATTCATTCATGGTTCCATTTTATTTTCAAGTCATATTTTCCGTGACATGTCTGTATTACTACTACTACTACTACTACTACTACTACTAATAATAATAATAATAATGATAATAATAATAATAATAATAATAATAATAATAATAATAATAATAATAATAATAATGGTATTTATCAACAAATAGAAAACCCAGACCTTGTAAAATAAATGGCAAATACCATTTAGGGTAAAATAATAATGATAATGTGGCATCAATAAATGGTTGATTAGTCCTTATTTAATATTTCAGTAGATATAGAGATGTGATTTCTAGGTTTTACACCCCTTCATGACGAGAAAAAACAACCATTATAACCAACATTATGTCCTATTTTATCTCACACATAAACACATGAAATTATGATTTTTATTGAAACTGAAAGTAGTGACAACATCCTGACACTGAGGGGTTTATTAGTCATATTTGTTTCATTCACAACCATCAAACCCTTTTTTCATACATTTTTTCCAGTGTTATTTGGTATCATGTGTATATTCAGTACATATACAGACGCTAGCTGCAAATAAGAAATATGAAAAACAGATATTGAATAAAAATTATAATACAGTAATAGACATGACTGATAGTAAGCATCAGTCAGCTAATTGATAAAACGTGGAACGATTCGATTCCACCTGTTGAAGACACAGTGTGTTTTTAGTTGTAATCTTGTGTCATCTGTAGTAAACCTCCTTAACCTTCATTGACTCATTGAGAAGGTGATGATCTTCTTATCCATTAATAGTAGAGACAGTAGTAAAGTCTGATTGTTTAATCCATCTGGTAGGGAACACAATGGACTGTAGGGGAGACTGGGAACTGGAGCACGAAAGAGAAACATAGTAACATTTTTTAATGTAAACATCGCACCAATATAAAATTTATACAAGCATGTAGTGATTAAATGGTTAAATAAACAAGGGCTGAAGCCATGATATTCCCTCAAAAGCCCTGAATGTTTTGGATATTAAAACTAACCTCTACTTATTTTGTTATTTCCCTTTGGTCTGACTAAACTGATTATCATTAGTTTACATCCTAGGGTTAGCCACAGTTAGCTATTTATAACTGATTACTGAAAAAAAAAAAAAAAAAAGTTTGATTTTGAAAACATCTTAGATTTCATGATTGCTCAAACAAAGATAAGGCATACATATTTATTATACTCAAGTCCCAGAAACTGACACAAATAATGTAGAAATACAAGTGACGGGAAGTAGCTGCCATTACCCACAGTTAGGTCATTGATTAACTGATTGTTTGGGGAAAAAATATATTAATATATTTGATTGGAATATTAAAGTTGCATTTTGTAACTAGTAAAAGTGACAAAAGTGCATTCATTGTCTTTAAAATCAGAAATGGATGTAAATCATTTAGAAATATGAGTGACGGGCTATTTTTTCACATGTGTAAAATGAATCGCTTTCTGGAATGGATTACGTAGGAATGGGTAGTGCTGCTCGGTAACTAATGTTAGGTAATTTACTAGAATTGATTTCAAATTGAATTTGAGTTTCATAACTAACAAAACTAAATCTTTAAATCTCAGAAACTGGTGTAAATAATTTAGTTGTATAGGTGACCAGAAGTGGCATTCTCACACAGGTGTAGAACAAATTGGGTTTCTGGTGCAAATCATATAGTAACACAGCTATTAGCTTGGTAGCTACTGTTAGCTAGTTTGTTAATGTTAGTGGATTGACTAGAGATACTGTATGTGGTTGAAAATTAATTTTAATGAAGGACAGGTAACACTTATGCCACTGTTTTGAAATATCAGTAAATGCTGTGAATTATTTTAAAATAGTAAGACAAAGTAGCTACAATTAGCCATTGTTAGCTAATTAGCTAATAATAGATGCTTTATTAACAGCTAATGTAGTTATACATACTTTAAATAAAGAAACAGATGTAAATTGGTTAGAAATAGGAGTGACAGGAGTTATTCTCTGAACAAGCGTAAAATAAATTGCTTTTTGGTACAGGGTAGGTAGTCGCACTTTTCTCACACATACATAGAACAAATGGATTTCTGATGTGGATTATGTTGCTGTTGGTCAGCGTTAACTAGCTTGCTAATGTTTGGGAAAGGGGGGAAATTACCATTTATTTGATCAAAATTGACCCTTACTATAAAACAGAGGTACCACATGTATATTTTATTGTTTTAACCCTTTCATGCATGAATTCTGAGGACCTTAGTCAATATTTTTTTCTTGAGTGTTTTTTTTTCCTCTTTAGGCATAAAAATAGCAATGCAATTGAAATTTTTTTCATGAACCTATTTTTCATGGAGTTACAAAAATGTCCACTCAGGTGGACACCATGCATTTAATTTCTGAAGCAAAGAAACATGTATTTAAAACTCATCATCAGAAAGTGATATACTGTGTGAAAACTATGAAATAAAAACATTTTTAATGAGTGCTAATCTGATGTTTTCTCACATTTTATCATACTCAAATACTAGTTATTACTCATTTTATCATACTCAAATACTAGTTATTACTCATTTTATCATACTCAAATACTAGTTATTACTCATTTTATCATACTCAAATACTAGTTATTACTCATTTTATCATACTCAAATACTAGTTATTACTCATTTCATGAAGATAATGTCCTCCTCAGACCCAGAAAACTGACAATTTTAGCTTTTTTACACTAAAGAATTGTCTTGTTTGGAAACTGCATAATGCAACAGTTTTTTTTTTCAGATATATTTTTAAAATAATTTTTATTTATTTGTTGATTTTTTTTAATGGAATGTCCTTTGCAGTGGACGGCATATAAGTTAAACTGTCAAACTTTTGTCCCCTATAGAAGACAAAATGCATTGCTGGGTCTCAGGAGGATATGCAAAAAAAAAAAAAAAGGCGTTTTGTTTCAGAAAACTGTTAATGACAGTCTAATAACAATTAGCAATTGATTTACACTAAAACATGTTAGTGCAGATCAGGTTTATCAAGAACAGCAAAGTTACAACAACTGTATGAATTGCAGTGTTCGAGATGATGCATTAAGTGTCCACTGTGTTGGCTGATATGGAACTAAAACAACAAAACTCACGAACATACAAGAGAACTGAAGAATAACTATCTACTGGAGTGACCATTATGCATGAAAGGGTTAAAATCTCAGAAAGTTTTATAAATTCTTTGTAAATCTGACTAACAGAGGACTTATATTCGGATGTGTGTATCAAATGGACGTTATTAATTCCAGGTGTTAGACAGGTCCCTGTTCCCGTTGTGCCTGGTCTCCCCAAAGTCGTGTGGCGCGTGTTGATGGGCGTGTCCTCGTGGTCCCGCCTCTGTGACGTAGGGTGCGGTTAGCGGCGGGTACGCGTCTTTCATTCAGTCCGGTCTCAGTCCGCTCCGGGTCGGGTCTATCTCATCCACACCGAGCCGGTTCATGTAAAACACGGACCCGGGACCATGTATGTCCGGTCGCGGTCCACATCCGCGTGGATTTAACTTGAGAAAAGTCCAGTGGAATCTGCCGGCCCGTGGTTTTGCAGAGTTTGTGTACAATGTGACCTGTTGTCTGGATCCTGGACTTTTCCGTGGATTAAAGCCGTGAAAAGCTGCTGGACTCCGGGTATAAAGTTGCTCGTGGACGTGGGTTCTTTTCCGTGGACGATGCCCGTTTCCTGACGCTCGTGCTCGTTTGGTGTTTGCGTGAATTCAAACGGGTTGACCATGATTTCAGAGGAGAGAAGCGTCAATAAACAAGCCCTGAACTTCCCCGTGGGTTTACTCATCCGCTCCCCCAAGAAACGACTGGCCAAGCTGGGCAGGAAACCCAGCAACGGATCCGTGCAGTAAGTCCACCGGACCGGGACCAGGGGGGACCGGACCGGACCTGGGTCTGGTCTGGTCTCCACACTGAAACTTAAACTTTATATGAGACGTTTAGAAGGAACTGCACCTAAACTGACATTAAAACCCTTTCATGTATAGTGGTCACTGCAGTGGACAGTTATTCTGCATCTGTTCTCTTGTTTATTCATGGGTTTTGTTGTTTTAGTTCTATATCAGCCAACACAGTGGACACTTATGTATCATCTCATACACTGACATTCATACAATTACAGTAACTTTGCTGTTCTTGATAAGGCAGATTTATTCATATAGTACAATTCATACACAGGCTTTACAAAAATGGAAAAGAGACAGGTTAAAAACACACAATTACAATTAAAACATAATCAATAAGCATAAGTAATAATCAAATAACATAAAAGAGAAGAGTGCAGATAGAACACTTACAGTTATGAAATAAATCTGATCTGCAGTAACATGTTGAGTGTATATCAATTGCTAGTTGTTATTAGACTTTAATTAAACGTTTTCTTAAACAAAGAGTTTTTTTTTTTTATATGATCTCCATGAAGTGAGTAATAACTAGTATTAGAGTATGATCAAATGTGAGCAAACATTAGATTAACTGCATTAAAAATAGTTTTTATTTCATAGTTTTCACACAGTTTCTCACTTTGTGTTATTGCATTTTAAAGACATGTTTCTTTGCTTCAAAAATTAAATGTATGGTGTCCAGCTGAGCGGACATTTTTGTAACTCCATAAAAAGTAGGTTCATTAAAAAAATATTCAATCACATTGTTTTTTTGTTTTTTTTTTCATGCCTAAAGAGGAATAAAAACACAAAAAAATCTTGACTAAGGTTTTCATAATTCATGCACCAAAGGGTTAACCATCACTGATGATTATTATAGTATTTAAACTAAAGCTCAGTGATGGTTTCAGATCATTATAAATCATGTTAAATCACTATTTGGGTTTTTGATGATGATGATTTTTTTTATTCAGTCATCATATGACACAACCACCATCAACTCTACAAACATTACCAACAGGTTAGTGACTGAAAAGGCACAGGCAGAAGCATAATGCTTATATTAATGATTGCCCTACATAACAAATTAAGCTACCCAGCGTTCAATACCGGAAAAAGAAAAAAAAATACAAACAAACAAGCAAAATCATACAAAAGTGAAACTAAAACAGAAAACATAACCAACCAAATTAATGGTAATTTAATGTAGAGTAGAAAAAAATTATTTACTTATTAATTATTAGATGTTAAACAATTGTAACCTTCAAAAATTAAAGTTAAAGTTGTTAAAGTTGTTGCTGATTCACGATTTACTGGAGATGTAACAAGCTGGAAATCCTGTAAATGATATAAGAATATGAAAATTATGTGAAAAAGGTGATGTTAAAGGTGAGAACTTCATGAGAAGTAAAGAGAACATGAAAAATACAAGATCTAAATTATGTAAAACATGTTAAAAAGTGCAGCAGGAGGAAAGTGATTATAAAATAAGTGGGGAAAAAAACAAAGTAGAAGACAATAAAATTGTTAAAAAAATAATAAAATGAAAACAAAGTAATAGACAGATGAGCTGAAAATTCCAACAACGTGAAAACCTTTGAACACCAGATAAAAGGCACAAAATGAAAATGACATAAAAGGCAAATAGAAAAAAGATGATGGTGATGTAAAAATACAAAATAAAAATGATATAAAATAATATGAAATGCTTAAAAAATGTCAACTAGCTGCAAAAGATGAAGACACAAGCAATGTAAAAGCTAAACTGTTAAAGATGCAAATAAAAACTAAGGCACAAATAGATGAAAATGATGTAAAAGTTGACAATATAAAATATATAAATGATGCAAAAACACAACCCCAAAATAAAATGACGATATGAAATGCATTAAAAAAAACTTTAACTAGCTGAAAAAGATGCAACAAAGTGCAAACAATGTAAAAAAAAAAAAAAAAAAGTTATAAAAGACAAGATGCAACGAGAAGAAAACGTAAAAAATGAAAACTGTATCAAAGAAAGGTGAGCTGAAAAAGGTGTAACGAGACGATTCGATGCAAAAGACACAACAGGACAAAAACTGTTTAAAAAATATAAATGATGAAGACAATGTAAACAATGACAATGATGCAAAGATGAAAAAAGTCCAAGACCAAACTTTGTGACGATGTATTTTCCAGTGAATCAGTGAAAATGATCCCACTTCATCTTCACTTTATCATAAACTTGATGCAGAGTTTTATCTGGAAGGGAATCTAAATCAGAATAGACATTATTGTCATTGTATGTGCAATGAAATTAGGAGTGCTGTTCCAGTTCAATGCAAATGATATGAATAAAAAAAACAATACGTCAGGAAATAAGAATATAGTGAATATAAAATCGCAAAAAACTAAAAAATAAAATAAAAAAATTTAATATGAAATTTAACAAGAAGTCAAATAAGAATAGAACTAAAGGTAGAATAAAATAAAAATAGACCTAAAATATGAATAGACACAATATTTACAATATTAACAGTATGTATGTCTATGAATATTAGTAATATTAACAGTGTATATGAAAATCTATAAAAATAGTGCATTTATGTTTGGAAAAAAAAGAGGATGAAAATCTGTAAAAGGATCCAATGATCAAATGTACTGGAGTAAAAAGTCTAATATTTACTATTTATTATGTATATATTTATTTATGATAAAGCTACAGAAATAGATAAACTCATGAAGCCCTGACATGTTCACCATCTTCTTCTTCTTCTTCTTCTTCTTCTTCTTCTTCTTCTTCTTCTTCAGGTCCAACACTTCGGACAGCACCGTTCGCTCTGCAGAGAGCGTTGGCGTCCGACAACCCGCCAAAAGCAAAATCCGCCGCCATAACAACCGGCTTTCCACCGTTTTCAACCACAGCCCCAATCTTCGTGATGGGGGGTGCCGCGGTCCGACTTCGGGGGGTGTGGACCTCCAGGCTGCCGATGACCCTGCAGAGCTGTCCAGCCAGAGGTCGGTGCCCGGAATCCTCAAGATCTTCGGCAGCGACATCTGTCAAGGAACCAACTACAAGAGCGTGTTGGCCACGACTCAGTCCAGCGCCAAGGAGCTGGTGAAGGAGGCGCTGGAGAGGTGAGGGTGGGGGTGGAGGTGGGGGTGATCTGTATTGGTCATGTGATCATTTTCAGGAGGGGTCATAGAGGTCACAAACAGTTAAGGCTTTCCTACATAGGCTTTCCTACATATTCTCCATTAATTTTAGATGCCTGCTTAATCAGTGTTTTACGGTATTTTACTGTTAGTATTGATGCTGCTAGGCTAACATATGTATAGCGATTCTTTAGCATCTTTCTGCACTAATTTGTTTGGTTGTAGTCCACTTTAACCTGCAGAGTTTGTCACGTGTTGTTTTTGAAGAAATAAATTACAAGAAATGACAACTTCAGACAGTGAAGAATTATCAAAAATCTCTGGTTCTGACCTTTGACCTCTGATGTGCCAAGAGTCTTATTTTAGAGAATGCCCAGGGAAAGCAGGCCACAGTCTACAGTTAGAAATATGTGGACTAGTGTTTACTTCATCAGATAGTGTCGAAATATTGTAATAGAACAGTGTGAAATGATGATGAAGCATCAACACAGACTAAACCTGCAGAAACCAGAGGAAACTGGGCCTGGTTTGGTCACAGGGGGCATGAAATTGTGGTTCACATCATGGATCATGATTCTACGTCTGGAGATCTTTAGCCCAGATCATCCAGATCTGTTCGTCAGTTGGCAGAAGAGAGGAGGTTTGTGGTTTAATTGATTTGTAGAAAGAAAAGATAATGCTATGAAGGGCAATAAGACATAAAATAATGACAGAAAAAATTAAATTAGTCCAAAGTCGCCCAAACGAGTCACATAAAAAAAGATAGTGTAAGAGATTCGTGTAGTTGAAATAGCAGAGGTGATATGAAATTAAAACAAAGTGATAAACAGTCCAACCTCACTGGTGTCTTAAATAATAAAATATAAGGTTATGGACTTTTTCGTATTCAGTTTTAAAAGAAAACCAGTGAAAATCAAACCATTTGTTGAATTTCTCATCATTTTGGACATTGAAAAACAGACTATATATAAGCTGGTGGGTGTGGCCTACTCCGGCATCTGTCCGTCTACCTGTCTAAACGTGGTCTTGTGTCGTTCAGGTACTGTCTGGAGAAAGAAGACCCCAGTGACTACGTGCTCTGTGATGTGATTGGCCAGACCAACACAGACAACCAGTGGAAGCGGGAATGTTTCCGAGTCGTGGGCGACAACGAGAAGCCGTTGATGCTACAGTCGCTATGGAAACCGAAGGAGGGTTTCTCCAGGCGTTTTGAGATCCAGCGGCGAGCATGTGTGGAGGAGCAGAGTCTGAAGGACCGCGACACGGTGACGGCAGGTATGTGTCCACCAACACCTTCACGTCCTGGGTGATCGGTCGGGGGCGTGGCGAGCCTTTAGCCGCCGTTATTGTGGGGCTTATCAGCGGCGGGAACGGGGAGATGTCAGGCATGTGACAGAGGTCAGAGGAAACAAAAGCTGCCGTGAGGGCCACAGGAGGTCAGAGCGGCCCCTCTCTTATCTTTGTTTTATGTCAAGGGCCCATCAGGGTCCGGCAGAGCACCACGGCACCAGGCGGAGCTTCCCACCGGGCCCTCAGCCGCCACAGAGTGGACGCCGGACGCTCTGTTATTCTTTCTGTCACAGCTCACTTCCTGTCCACTGTGGATCTGCAGCCTGTTGACTTTGGCTGCTGAGGCTGATGGGACTTTCTAGTCCCGTCCATGGAGGCCTTTCAGGAAACGTGGCTCAGTTTGTGACATGGAGTTAAGTTAGTGATTATCATGGTATGAGCTCTGGCAGTTAACAGGCACAAACTAAAATGGAAGAAAGTAGATCTGTGATTTTCAATTATTCATAAATGATGTAACGGGACAAAAAAATCGCAAGATGTAAAGTCACTGCAGAATGAAAAAGACAAATGTTGTAACAAGATGAAACAAGGTTAAAACACAAGAGAAAATGTAAAAAAAAATGTAAGACAGAAACATTTGAAAAGACTTAACAACATAAAAGATGCAACAAACAATGTAAATTACACAACAATGTAAAAGCCGCAACAAACAATATAAAAGATGCAAAAATGATGTAAAAGATGTAACAAACGATGTAAAAGATGTAACAAACAATGTAAAAGACGCAACAAACAATGTAAAAGATGCAAAAACGATGTAAAAGATGTAACAAACGATGTAAAAGATGTAACAAACAATGTAAAAGATGCAACAAACAATGTAAAAGATGCAAAAACGATGTAAAAGATGTAACAAACGATGTAAAAGATGTAACAAACAATGTAAAAGACGCAACAAACAATGTAAAAGATGCAAAAACGATGTAAAAGATGTAACAAATGATGTAAAAGACACAACGATGTAAAAGACGCAAAAAATGATGTAAAAGACACAACAAATGATATAAAAGATGCAAAAAATAATGCAAAAGACGGAACAAACAATGTGAAAGACGCAACAAATGATGTAAAAGATGCATCCAACAATGTAAAAGACATCACAAACAACATACAAAGAGGCAACAAATGATGTTAAAAATGCAACCACCATTAACCTCCTAAGACCCACTGTCCACATTTGTGGACAAGATTTTCACAACTTTATCAAAAAAAAAAAAAAAGAAAAGAAAACTGTCCACCACAAAGGACATTCCATAAAAATTTTAAAAACTGCATCTGAAAAAACTGTTGCATCATGATGTTTCCAATATAGGCAGTTATTTAATAAAAAACAAAAAAGCTTGTACTTTGCTGATATTTCCTGGGTCTTAGGAGGTTAAAAATACAACAAATGAAGTGAAAGAAGCAACAAATGATGGTAAAGATGCAACAAGACAAATGCAACAAAACAAAAATGACAAAAGACAACAGGATGAAAACACGGTAATAGAACCAACAAATGATGTAAAAGATGCAAAAAGATGAAAATATTGTAAAAGTCAAAAACTACATAAGTTTCAACAAGACAAGCAACTTTAATGATGCAACAGGACGAGGTCTCCATAAAATCTGGTCTGAATGTTTGTCTTTGAACGTGTCCATGAATCTGACAGGACACGTGTTCTTCCATCGTCCACATCGTTTATAGTCTGTAAATATTAGTCCAGGTCTTGAAAATCTCACACGAGTCCGTTTGAGTCCCCTTCGTTGACCCTCCTGAAGCCCCTCTACCTCCTGGTTTTCGGCACCGAGCCCGGCCTGTCACCGTGGCTCTGAACAATGTCAAAAACACCCATTTCCACGGTGATAAGGGCGTCGGGCAGCGGTGTGAAGCCGGACTCGCTGGACATTCCACGGCGCTTAATGGCCTCAATGAGCTGAATGGTGTTTGTGTTCCATCAGACTGTTTTATCAGATACACGAGGCCACATCGCACTTTCCAGCCTGGTTTCCTCTGTTTCCTCTGGGTTTGTTTCATTTGACGTCCAGCCAGTGGACCGGACCCCGAGTCCACCGTTTATTTACTGAATTCTACTATTACACTGACTCCAGGTCAGTTTTACATGTTTATTAAGGTGCGAACAGGACACGCTTATGCAGTTATCACAGTGATTGTGCTTTTTTGTATGTTGTCAGAGACTGTAGGAGCTTTTGTTGTATCTTTTAGGTAATTTTCTTTTTTTAATTTTTTTTTGTCTTTTACTTTGTTTTCATCCTCATTTTATGTCTTAGATCTTGTAACTTTCCTATTTGCAAACAACCAGATGTTTCAGATCAGTGAAAGACAGTACATGTTTTCTGTCTTCCTGATTTTGAGGTTTTTTTTGTTTGTTTTTCTTTATTATCATGAATAAAGAAGCTGAAAAACATCAGAGGATAGAAAGCATGATGCCAGTTCTGATTTATAAAAGCATTTTTAAAAGTTTAGTGTAAATGTTTTGAATAGAGCTGTAAAAATGAATGGAGTTGGTGAATATTTAATTGATTAGATATTGTATTTAATGATCAGTTTGAGTCATGTTTTAATGAAATCCTCTGATCGCAGCCTCTGAAATCTGAATATTTTCTGGTAAATATTAACATTGTGTGCTTTAGGAAAAAGTTTTCCCCATTTTTGACATTTTAGAAACATCGCTTTTTATAAACATTCTTCTTTTTGTTGTCCTTCTACTCTTCCTCCTTCTTCACCTTCTCCTCTTCCTGTTTCTTCTTCTTCATTTCCTCCTCCACATTCTTCTTCTCCTCCTTCTCCACCTTCTTCTTCTCTTCCACCTTCTACTCTTTCTTCTCCTCCTGCTTCTTCTTCTCTTCTTCCTCATTTTTCTCTTCCTTCTCCTCCTCTTCCTCATTTTTCTCTTCCTTCTCCTCCTCTTTCACCTTCTTCTCCTTCTCCTCCTCCACCTTCTTCTCCTCCTCCTTCTCCACCTTCTTCTTTTCCACCTTCTACTCTTTCTTTTCCTCCTGCTTCTTCTTCTCCTCTTCCTTCTCCTCTTTCACCTTCTTCTTCTTCTCCTCCACCTTCTTCTCCTCTCTCTTCTCCTCCTCCTGCCTCTTCTTCTTCTCCTCCTCCTTCTCCACCTTCTTCTCTTCCACCTTCTTCTACTTTTTCTCCTCCTCCTCCTGCTTCTTCTCCTCTTCTTCCTTGTTTTTCTCTATCTTCTTCTCCTCTACCTTCTTCTTGTTCTTCCTATCCTCCACCTTCTTCTACTCTTTCTCCTCCTCCTCCTGCTTCTTCTTCTTCTCCTCCTCCTTCTCTACCTTCTTCTTCTCTTCCACCGTCTACTTTTTCTCCTCCTCCTGCTTCTTCTTCTCCTCTTCCTCCTTATTTTTCTCTTCCTTCTCCTCCTCCTCCTGCTTCTTCTTCTCCTCTTCCTCCTTATTTTTCTCTTCCTTCTCCTCCTCCTGCTTCTTCTTTTTCTCCTCTTCCTCCTTATTTTTCTCTTCCTCCTTCTTCTCCACCTCCTCCACCTTCTGCTCCTCTACCTTCTTCTACTCTTTCCTCTCTTCCTCCTGCTTCTTCTTCTTCTACTTTCCCTCCTTACTTTTCTCTTCCTTCTTCTCCTCCTCCTCCTCCACCTTCTTCTTCTACTCTTCCTCCTTATTTTTCTCCTCCTCCTCCTCCTCCTCCTCCTCCTCCTCCTTCAGGCATCAACGCTCAGGCTCGTAAGCTGCAGAAGAGCCGTTCGCGGGTGGCGTCTCTGTTCGTGGACGGCAGCGGCGACGATGTGGATGGGCTGGGGATCTGGAGGAGTCTGAGTGAGATGGATCTGTCAGCGATGGGGAAGGAGGCGAACCGGGCCCGACAGAGCGCGCTCAGGGAGGACCCGGAAGCCGAGGCCGACAAGGAGGTCCTCCGTCTGGGGATGGAGAAGGAGGAGACGGAGAGCAGCGATGACAACACCACCCAATACTCCATCCACCCGCCCTTCGACTTCCCCTACTTCCTCCTCCTCCAGGGCTACAGCCACCGACAGGTAAGGACAACGAAGGGTTATTGTAGGAAGAAGTAGGGTAGAATCTGTCTGATCAGTCACTGTTTTATTTATTTATTTAACCTTTATTTAACTAGGTAGGTCAGTTTACAATGGTTAACTGGCCAAGGCAGAAGCAGCATAACAGGCAGATAAAACAGTAAAAACTAAACAAAGAAACAACTTACATAACAAGCCTTAATAGCAGTAAAAGAGTGTAACATAGTGTAATACTGAGGTTGGTGATTCGGCCATAAATCCATTTTAATATCGTTCAACCCCAATGATTATAATAATGGATGTCAAACCATCGCATCTTTAATGTTTAGAAACTGATTTTGGTCCATAGTGAAAGAATGAAGGTTTTTAATTATTAGAAAGATGTGGAACAAGATGAAAACAACCAACGATTCAACAAAATGTTGTAAAATAAAACAATGTAAAGATGCCAAAAATGTGAAAATGGTATAAGAGATAAAACAACATTAAAATATACAGGAATAAATTGAAGCAATGTGAAAATAAGTGAAAAAACTGGCTATGTTTTAGCTTTGAATGTGAACTAATGACAAAATAATGCATATCCTGATAAATAACTTTATCACCCTTTCAAAATATATCACGATAATTATTATTTTATGTTGATTTTCTGTCATATTCAGTGTAAAGTTTCCCACGTCTTTGCGGTGTTTAGTTTAGTTTCTAATATTCAACAAAATAAGAATAAAAAGGAAACTAATTCTTGATATAAATGAATAAATATCTGTTTCAACAACGT
The DNA here is from genome assembly GCF_902148855.1 of Sphaeramia orbicularis. NCBI lineage: Eukaryota > Metazoa > Chordata > Actinopteri > Kurtiformes > Apogonidae > Sphaeramia > Sphaeramia orbicularis. The sequence goes on from NC_043964.1 coordinate 8,313,277, forward strand.
TACACATTTATCTTTTCAAATACATCTGTTTGTCCAACATCATGTCTCATTTTCATGGTTTATCCATGTGTGAAAACATTAATTTATATTATAATCCACTTCTGCAATCGGAGCCTTTTCAATCAGCCTAAATCTGACTCACTGGTTCTCTAATGGTTTGTCAGAACAGTCGTAGGTGAGGTTCTTTGACCTGAGTTGGTTTGAGAGTCTCCCGATCGGTTCCAGATGGACCCGGGCCAACACAGGCTTATGAGACCAAACATGGACACAAACAGGTCCACGACAGTGTTGGATTGAACATCTTACACTAAGACGTAAATCCCCGATTCAGAGAGCAGGCTTTGGATGTCACCTGTGTTATGTGAAGCCAGAGAGACGGTGTAAACACTTTCTCAGAATGGACTCCTGCTGGGCCCGTGGACCTTCAGCCGGGTTCGAGATGAGGATGAGGACGAAGATGACCTCTCAGAATCACAATATTTTATTAATCCCAGGGGAAATTTTTATGTGTTACAGTTGATCCCTGCAAGTATAATTAAAATAACAGGGAAGAAATGATCACTACAAAAATATATAGATACATATACATACAATATTGGTGTTTATAAACTATATGGACAAAAGTATTGGAACACATCATGTCTACAGCTGTAAAATGTCCTGTTCATGCTGATTTGAGATAAAAACATAAATATTTCCTGAAGTTTAATTGGAGATTTTTCTTCCTAAGTGAGATGTGAAGATAGTGGATGGTTAGTTGTTGTAGAAAATTATTATTTACAATCAGAGCATGAAAAATATTTTAGAAATTCAGAAGTAGAACATTTAAAATCATGCAAAATGCAAAAATTAGACTGAAGATATTAACAGTCAATGGTGTTGAACTGGTTTTAGTTCAGGTTCCACATACAGACCCGTATGATCTCAAGTAAGATAATAACATAATAACCTATAAATAACTACTTTAATGTTTCTTCTTGTTTAATGTGAAAAAAAATTACATCATGCCTATAAATAATGACAACTCCAAATTTCTGTCTTTATTTTAGTGCAAAAAACCCATTAAATTATAGAAATATTTACATTAAGAAGCTATCCTTTTACAATAAAATGTGAATAACCTGAACAAACATGAACAACCTGAAATGCCTAAAGTAAATTTAGTGCAGTTTTAACAATGTTCTGCCTGTTACTAAATGTTTTGTGCCTTTGTAGATCTGATCTGTAATGCATATGTATTAATGATAAGTTGAGGTAGAATATTGTTAAAATTGCACTAATTTTTCTGAAGAAATTTCACTTTTTCAGGTTATTCACATCTTTTTTGTTTAGATAGTTTGTAAATGTAAGTATTTTCATAGTTTAATGTTTGTTTGTTTTTTTGCACTAAAACAAAGAGAAAAATTTGGAAATGCCATTATTTATAGGTTATTATGATAGTATTTTACCTGACATCAAATTGGTCTGTATGTAGAACCTGAAAGAAAATGAGTCTGACATCCCTGTCCAAAAGACGCACATTATTACATCATGACCTCAGAGACACTTGATCATATGATGGGTCACGTCCTCATGTTGTGACCCAGCACTTCTTTGGAACCATTTCAACTGATTCTCGCCTCAGATTCCGAGTTCACCTCTCATTTTTTTTTACTCTTGAAGCCAAGGCTGTTTGAGGCTGTGGCTTTGACTCAACTCGTTCCCACGAACAGGAAGCCTCTTGTGTTTGTTCCGCTGCTGGAAAGTGCTGACCACGCAGAAACTGGCAGCAACACGGCGAATCAGGCCAAAACGCGCTGCGACGACGGGTCAACGCCTCGCAACTCAGGGCCTCGTCAAATACCCGAAAATAAGGCATACATGAAGAGAGGAATGAGACACAGGGTCTTAAATATACACTATATGGACAGAAGTGTTGGGACACATTGAATTCAGGTGTTTTTTTTTTCTAACAGGGATCTAGGATACAAAACAATAATGACCAATCTCCCATTAAACTTTAAGGAAATATTGAAAGAAAATTCAAAGAAAACTTAAGTCTTAGTCCAAAGGGGGTTTTTTGTCTCAGAGCAAAACACTGTCTGTACTTTACAACATATTCACTTTACAGGTTTTTTATACTGGAACATGTATGAATCTATTGTACAAATGGACATAAACCAATATATATGTGGAATTGAAAACATCAGATAAACAGCACTTTTTTCATTTATCTTCATCTGATTAAGGTATGTAAGATTTAGCACCTTTATTCTCTGAGGCAGATAATTTATTAAAAAAATGTAAACCAATGTAGAAAATAGTGATAAACAACATACAAATGAAGTAAAGGTTGATCTTGGAGAAGTCAGATTGAGCTTCAATGATCTCCAATTATTTCCTCTTTGTTTTCGCTCATAAACCTTTAACTGTTTTTACTGTAAAAGTCGTGTTTTTACCCTATCGGTGGAAACCCTCCGTCTTACCAACGCTGACTGAGCCTCTCAGGCCGCTCGGCTTCGTCCAACACCTCTGATACCGTATCATCCTCCACTAATAGCCTTACGGCCGTGACCCCAGGGTCGTGGACATCACCAGCGTCTCGTTCATAAGCCCTTCTGTTCCTGTTTGGCTTCTCACTGCCAGTACTCACCTTTTCATCAGCTCATCCTGATGGGTGATTTCCAAAATGTTGCGTAAGGAAATGAGTGTGGCTGACAAATTAACCCTCAGAGACCAAGAAGTGTTTTTGTGGTTCCTGACCTGTAGTAGTTGAAGTATTTGTATAGCATTGGTCAGAATCAGGAGTCAAACATCATCTGAAGTAAACAAACAATTATAGAGATAGTGTCAAAATGTAACTCAAACAGAACCAAAACAAGTTGTTTGTTACATAACTGGCTGTAGATGTTTTCAAATTCCACATAAATTACTGTTTCCTCCAATTTGCCTCAGAAAGGAAGCAAATTAGAGCCATTTATTGGCTCAAAGTAGGAAATAATGATGAATCAATGGACCTGTTTACGTGACCATGAAAATCTGGGAGTAATCGGATAAGTGTAATAATCAGATGGGATGTGTTTACATGCACTTCAGGAGAACAATAGTGGAAATAGTGGTTTCAGTCCATTATGTTCGTTAACCTTTATTTAACCAGGAAAAATAAACTTTAAGGTTGTGTTTATCTCAAATCAGCATGAACAGGACATCGTACAGCTGTAGACATAATGTGTCCCAATATTTTTGTCCATATAGTTTATAAACATCAATATTTCCATTAAGTTTAATGGGAGTTTTTTCTTCCTAAGTGAGATGTAAAGAAAGTAGATGGTTAGTTGTGGTGGAAAATGATTATTTACAGTCAGAGCATGGAAAATATTTTATAAGTTTAGAGGTAGAACATTTAACATCATAATCATGGATAAAAAAAATCAAAATCAATGTTGAGAGAAATTAAATAAAAACAATCTCTGAGGCCTTTTGGAAGCAAAGATAACAATTTAAACCAAACTAACCAATGTAATTATGTTTATCCAAATATAAAACTATATAATGACATTTGTCATTGTTTTGTATCCCAGGCCCCTGTTAGAAAAGAAACACCTGAATTCAACGTGTCCACATACTTTTGTCGATATAGTTAATGTAGTGAAAGTACTTCCTGTCATTGTCTGATATTCACTGTGATCAAGGACTGTTTTTCTGTAAATTATGCTGTAAAACGTGTTTTTCTGTGGCAGGACTTCGTCATCTACTTGATGAGCGGGACCACCACCATCTTCGGCTGCTGCAGGGAACACTGCAACGGTGAGGACGAGGAGCGGCTGAAAGTCGACATCCTCCTCTTCGCTCCGGACGTGTTGCCACAACACTGCTGCGTCAGACGCCTGGACTTGAACGGCCCGCCCACCGCTGCCGGAGACGCCAAAAAGACCCAGACAATGCTGAAACCCCTCCACGGGGCGCCCGTCACCAGAAATGGGTCCCTGCTGAAGGACGAGGTGGAACTGAACCCCGGGGACCTGGTGGGTTTGGGGAAACACTACCTGTTCATGTTTAAGGATCCGACCAGTGCGGCGGGGCCCGTCCAGACCCCCCCGTGGATGACCAGACTCTGTCCCAACACGGATCCGAAGGGGGCGCCGTCTTGTTTGTCGTGTGGTTCTTCAGTTCCTGTCAAAAGGTTACCGAGGAAACCTTTACCGCCACGTTGGAGGGATCTGGAAGGTACAGAGGCAACACTAAGCTATAAACTGGAACAGGAGGAGCAGGTTCTGCAGAAGGTTCTGGACATGATGGACCCGTGTGGGAGCGAGCCTAAGCTGAGCCCTGCCTTCCTGCTCAGCCTCTGCATCCAGCACTCGGCGTCCACATTCGAGCTGACACACTTTAGGCAGCTGCTGCTCCGGATCGCCAGTCAGATCCAGCTGGTGATGTGGGTAAGCTTCGCTCTTTGTGTCAGGAAATCTCACACAAACCTGGTGCAAATGTGTCCATTCAGCCTCCAAATCCCCAGAGTTCGAGGAAGAATGTAACACAATCAAATGTGCCATCAGGGCCGCAGGTAACGCGCATAAGATGCTTGATATTTGCTGCGAACGCTCTTATGAAACAGATGTATTCTTCATGTGCCCCCTCTCTTAGGAGAAGACAAAGGACCTCGCAGCGATTCAGCCAGAAACGTGAGTAGTCCAACCACAAGTGTTTTCGAGAATGTCCCAGAAATACACGACAATGACCTGCCACCGGGCCAAGAACGGCAACGGGTGATATATGACACCTCCAAGCCGACCGTCTGAACACTGTGGTTTCACAACTTCAGAAAATCCTCAATACGGGCCTTCTTTCTATTCTCTAAGACTCATTTAAACACCGTCCTTCTCTTGATTCCAGTGTTTTATCCTCAGGGTAAAGAGATTGAAGGTGTTTATTCAGGAGGTGATGAAGGTTATCATAGTTTGACGAACTCTGAGTGAAGGCGCAAAGGCATTCTGCTGATTTTCAGAAACTCAAGGGGAAGTTTAAGTTGATTATTCAGGTGGAATAGAGAATTAACCAGACAGTTTGGTTTTGTGATACTTTTCATTTCATTATTAACCCTTCAGTATCCTGACTGGGGGGGGGGGGGGGGGGGGGCTGATCACCTTAATCACCTAAAACGTATAATCTGTGCAGTACCGTACTAGTCAAAATATTTTTCATACAGTTTGTTTTAAACTTACTTTTTAAACACTTTTTTGTGTTTCATCAACTTGAGCCACAAACAAAAATACCAAACACTCAATGAATGTCATATTTTATTTCAACCCCTGAAATGCCATGTTGTAATGTAAACAAACCATATTTTTTATGCATAAAGTGCAAAAGATGAGTTTTTACAATAACCGACATAAAAAATAGGATTACTTATTTTTTGATTTTTGCAGCCTGGCATATGCCAGTGATTAACAGTAACATTACATAATATGCATGATTATTTTTTGTGCTGTAAATGTTCTAAAATGTGTCTATGTGCAGTTTTTACTCACTTCGGAGACGAGTGCTAGTGCAGTAATTTTCTATTGTTTACAATGTGCTGATTTTAGTGGCTGGGTCAGAATTTTCAGAATCACGCAAAAGCCTCCCAGATCTTAGGTTGTATTATTTAGGTTTTTAGATGGCCAAAATAGCAAGATACTGGCAAGCTACAGAGGATAAAGCAGCTTGGATGGACGTAGACAAAGGGATATGCTCACCTATCCAACCCATGGAGGTATTATCACAAAAATCATGCAAAAATGAATAACTTTTGAATTCTGACCTAAAATAAATTATGAAAAATATGACCTTTTATAACATGAAGTGCAAAGTGTGCATAATATGCTCACCTGGATACTGAAGATATGTGATCGAATGTACATGCATTAATATTTTTTTGTCCACAATGAGAGAATGGAAAACATTGTCTTTTACATTTGATCTTTAAATATTAAAAAGACAAAACAACAGAGCAGGGAAAATCAGGGTTGGATAAAGTAAATCACAGTTATGCCATGTCGAAAAAGTAAAAATTGATCAGTATATCATTATATCAAGAAATGTTTCATGTTATTATGTCAAAGTTTTCATGGTGTAAGTCTGTGATTTTCATGTTAAAACAACATAAATTTATAATATAACTTATCTTGTGAAAATGTGACAGTGTATCACATTATAATGAGAAAATTTCCACATTATAACAAGATAGTGCTTGATTTTTATTTTTCTGACTTCTGTGTCAATGTTGCTTCTGACATGGACATAAATACAGTCCATAGACACCACATTTGTTGTTTCAGTTTGTTGCTGTGAGACATCAACATGTTCACCAAACAGGTCTGGTCTAAACTCTTCTGTAAACACATATAAATAAACAGGCCAACTGTGGTTTCCCAGTAAAAATCACAATGTCTGCATTTCTCAACAGGTTTTGGGGTTGTTTATGTACTCTGATAAAAAAACTGGTTTACATTTCAATCCCACCCATCATCACAGTGTGACTTAAAATAACACAATGTCTTTAAAACTCACTTTGTTGTTACAGAAAACAGTGAAGGAAACAAAAATACAACAGAAACTCCCACCGCATAAGTTTTTAGGAGAAACTGGAGGGTTCAGTAGCCTATATTGAGATTTGTTAGATTTGTTGTTTTCCTCGAATGTTTAACTCTACAAGCTTCACAACTTATATAAATGACAAGTGAAATGTAATTTTTTTTTTTTAATTTTTCAGTTCCATGTTAGATTGAGTTTCTGACACCAACTGTTTTTTTGTCAGTGTCCACATAGAAGTCATAGTTTACTGAAATCCGTCTGATGTGGTCTAAGCTGCAGGTTTTTAGGTCTTTTATCCACAAAACCACAGCTCCCAGTTTACTCATACATGTTTGGAGGATGTCCGATCCATTGATGAACACAGTGTCTGAGTTTATGTAAATGTCTACTGTCTGGGTTTGGTGTTTGATGGACAGTGATTGGTCTTTACAGCTGTCAATCATCTGTTTTTTCCTCTGAAAAGATGTGTGATTGGCTACAGGTTTCTATTATTAATTCAATCAATCAATTTTTATTTCTAAAGCTCTTTACAACAACCAAAGCTGACCAAAGTACTGTACAGTAGAGGAATAAAGATAAAGGCATCACAAATAAAAAACAATAACAACAATACAGTGCATTCTCCTATTAAAACAAAGTAACACAGTACTAAGTGTCAATGGCCATTCCGAACAGATAGGTTTTAAGTTTTGCTCGAAAAGTCTGAACCAGGGCTGTCAAACTTCTCATAATTTGACTAAATTCTGAAAATGACCTGAACAAATATGAACAACTTCAAATTTCTTAAAAAAATAAGTGCAATTTTAGCAATATTCTGCCTCAGTCTATGATTTACAACTCAATTACTGTGCATTTGTAACTTACAGATCATAGTGGATCTACAAATACACAAAACATTTAGTAACAGGCAGAATATTGGTTAAATTTTGGAGTTTGGTGTTGTCATTATTTATTACCTCTGCCAAGGAGGTTATGTTTTTGCCAGCGTTGGTTTGTCTGTCTGTCTGTCCGTGTGCAAGATAACTCAAAAAGTTATGGACGGATTTGGATGAAAATTTCAGGAAATGTTGATACTGCCACAAGGAAAAAATGATTACATTTTTGTGGTGATCGGGGGCAAGGGGGCACTGATCTGCGCTCTCCGAGTGCTTATCTAGTTGATTATATTATAATTTTACTGGTCTGACCCACTTAAGATCATATTTTTCTGTTTTTGACCCCTGAACTAAAATGATTTTAACATCTTTGATTGTTAATATCTTCAGTGTACTTTTTTGCATTTCACTAATTCTTCCCACGGCCCAGATTGGTCCCTTTGGCGGTCAGTTTTGGCCCACGGACCATATGTTTAACTCCCCTGGATTAGACCTAAAGCCTGAAGGAGTCACACACTCTAATAACAAGATGCTGAAGCTCATGACAGCTTTAAATCCAGGACAGATTTGTCATGAGTGTTTTAAAACCTTCCTAAAACATGTTCTTGCTTTTCGGTTCCGTCAGGAGCTCCGATGATCAGCCCGATCCACTGCAGCTGCTCAGCACCGACGAGCTGATCCCAGGTCTGCAGCCGCTGGTATTCTGGATGGCCAACTCCATTGAACTGCTGCACTTCATCCAACACGAAGTCCCTCAGCTGCTGCCCTGGAGGCAAGACCAGGAGGACCAAGGTACACGAAACCAGGACCACAGGCACCTGGGCCCATCTGTGGTCAAAGACCCCAAAATCAGAACTGAACCCGGGTCATGGCAGGGCTTTACTTTAACAAGAAGTTCATGGGAACCAAGATTGGACACTTTAGATCCAAGATGACAGATGTCTGTAACAAATAAGAATAATAATGTTTATGTGGTCGGTCTTGGTGTAAAAATGGAGGTTTTGTTACAACATGAGGTTTAATTTACATTTATTTCTTAGAGTTTTATCTATGATTTGAAGCATTGTTATGTTTTTCAAATTTAATATTAAAATCATTCTATTTATTTTACTTTAAAAAAAAAAAAAAAATTTAATTCAGTTTAATTTAATTTTGTTTTACATTTATTTTACCGGGCAAGACGGATTAAGAACCCTTACTTAACTACTGCTGTGGACTGGTAAAAGGCAGGGCCATTTGAGGAAATAAAATAAAAACAAAAACAAAACAAAAAAAGGAGATTAAAATTAAACAAATTAAACAAATAGTATGATACAATGATTGTATTATATGTCCTGCAACATTATTATTATTTATTCATGTCATTATTTACCTTCAAAGGATTTTTACTTGTACCAAAAAGGTGTTTCTTTAGTAAAATGGCATCTAGAACCTCAAAAAACATATTTATTGCACAAACGCAGAGTAGATCCACTGTTTTTAACTGGAATGGATTTACTGGAATCACTGGGATGCATTCAGTGTTTGTGTAAACATGTGTGTGAATTTTCGCCAATCTACTCCACTATATCATGTGTTTTCAGCTAAATTTCCTCATCAACATGAACTCGAAGCCTCACTAGTTGCTTCTTTTCCACAGAACTGAGTTGAAATCTGCACCGAACATCCCAGACACACTAAGGATGTGTATGTTTTCCTTTCAGGTGTGTTAGATGCTGAGATGTCGTCCACTCGAACAGCCTGTGAGGAAGCCATGACGGTCCTGGAGGAAGTCATCATGTTCACCTTCCAGCAGTCGGTCTACTACCTGACCAAGGTAGGATCGGACAACCGCCGTGTTTCACATCCTCTAGTCGGTCGGTCACATGTGAAGCAGGATATCAGACTGTGTCAACATCTCTTTGTGTTTTGATTGAGTTGTTTCCAGACAGAAAAGGCAGAAACCTGGTCTGGAGCTCGGACTCAGGAAAAGGCCTGGAGATAGAGCGACTTTTCCACTGAGTCAAACATAAACAGACGCAATCTTTGTTTCCAGAGCGAAGACCAGTTTGTGGTGAAGGAAGTACTGAAGCTTAGTAATTAAGTAAAAGTACAAATATCCTGCAAAATGTATACTCAAATAAAAGTAGAAGTACTACATCAACAACCTTACTTAAATAAAAGTACTAAGTCCTTACTTTAAATTTATTTTAAACTGTTTTTTAAAGTAAAACTACTCATGCAATGGGTAAAGTATGTAGATAAACTGACTTATGTCTCTGCTGATGTCACTGCTATAATAATTACAACCAGCTATACAGTATATGTGTATTTTAAAGGTTGGTCTACTTATTGTTCATGCTCTCTGCAGTACTGTATGTACTGTAACTTATAATTCTGTGGATGACAAGTTATCTACAAGGTATTACCCACTAATTTACCATTAAGTTCAACCAATTAATACATAATATATCTTTAAATCATTTATTTACTGGCAAAACTATTCAAAACATTGTGTGTTAAGAGCAGTAACAGCGTACCACACACTGATTATACAATCAAAAAACGTTAAATATGCACAAATCTTGAAGATCCATAATCCTATTTCTGTCTCTTTTCCATCATCCACAACTTTCCTGGTCACACAGCTACCAGATTACACGCAATGCAGTATGGACTTCTCTGATTGGTCCGTGTGATGCACTTTTCCACCAATAGAAATGCAGTGATATGTTGTCTTTCATGCAAGCACTTCCTGCTTGCAAGAAATTCCCTTAGAAGCCTGTTTTTACTGTCTACAGTAAGTAAGTACAGTACAGTACAGTAAGTACTGTTTACTTCCTGCACCGAATGTGCACTAAACGCAATGACACTATTGACGAAAAATGTTTTTGTTGTTAAAATCTAAAGTACACATTATTATTTTTACTTAAGTAAAGTACAGATACACAAAGAATTTACTTAAGTACAATAACAAAGTACAAATACTTTCTTACATTCCATCACTGGTTAAAAAGCAAAATGAGCAGCCGCTTCCAGACCAAAGACAAAGCTGTGAAACGCAGAACTCTCCCAGATGGGATTTATACGAGTTTCCCACGTTAAAGTTCCCCATTAAAAGCGTCTGGTTTGCGCAGAAACAGCCTCTTAATGTGTAGAAGGCAGCGACTGGAGGATCACAACATACATGTGGAAAATAGCTGTTAATTCAGCCCAGTTTGAACCACGTCTGTTATGTGGCTTTGCAGACTAACATGAACAAACGCCTGCTGTAATTTCCCTTCTCAGTGTATTATTTACGTATGTGTTTGGTATCTATGTTATATTTTCGGTGCAGACTGTGTTTCCTGTCATCAGTGAAACACCCAGAGGACGACAGGAAGGGAGGAGGATGAGTATTTTTGTTAATTTCCTGTATCATGACTGAACAATTGTCATGTACAGAGGCCTTCGCTTCTTCTTTTTCTGTTTCTGTTGAAAAATAGAATGGGTATGAACCTGGGCCAAAGAGCAACAAAAATAACTATTGTAGTAAAAAGAGTGTTAGTAAACCTAATATGTTTCAGTATCTCAGCAAAATTTACAATATCTTAATGAAACTGTGATTATGTTGAATCATTTAATTTAACAGCCAAAAACAGTCTGACTAGAAAGACGACATATAACCATAATAAAGTAAATTATCTTGTTTTATGGGGAAAAAAATCTGGCATTGGGGATTTGGTGTCTGGATTTCTTAAAACTAGAATAAAACTCATGCCAATAAAAACCTCTGTGATCAGTTATTGGAGTCAAGGTTTATAAGGTACAAATATAATTATAGCAGTATATGGTTCACTTTATTATCATTTGTGCATGTTGACACGTGAAATAACAAATTGTGACTCAGGTTCTGCAGCGTACAATAAAACAGTGCATATTGCAATTAATAATTCAATAGTCATTACAAAATAGCTTAAAATTTGAGATGTATATTTTGTAAATCATGCTGTGTTTTATAAGTTTTATATTAAACCATGGCTTTATGTTGAATTAGAACTCAAACTGCACTAATTGAAAATACAGAAACTTAAAAGAACAAGGACAAAATCATCATATTTCAGGTGTTTTTTGTGGTGTTTCATCTTTTATATACATTTCCATGTATGCTAGCTTTAACAAAATCCAATCAAAATACACAAAATGAACAAAAATAAACTTTGAATGAAAAAATTAGAGATGTCATTTGTATTTTTGCACTGTAGTGTGTTTTATAAACATTGTCACAAAAAATGACCGTCTGCTTCCTTCAACCTTGACTCAGAACTAAAAGTGATTTTTTTAGTGAAGTAGAATATCTCAAAATTTACATAAGTAAAAGTAAAATGATGTTATTATCTATGAAACATGAAATATCAAATTTTGTGAATATTGCATCTAATAAGTCATTAGTCACTACAAGATAACTTGAAGCCTGAGATTTATTTCTCATGACACATAATGTCACATAGAACTTGATGATTTAAAAGTTAAACCACACGGATTGAAAATAAATGAAAATGAATAATAAGGACAAGATCATAAATTTGAGGTGTTGCTTTTGTTGTTGTTGCATCATTTATATGTATTTCCGTATATGCTAGCTTTTGCCGAATTGAGTCAAAATACACAGAATTAACAAAATAAGCTTTGTATCAAGAACAGTTAGGGACATTATTTATGTTTTTGCCTCATAGCATTTTTTCCAAATAATTTTAAGCCACAAAAAATAACTCAGTTTTTTTCAGCTTTGACTCCGCGATTAGCATTAGCTTTAGCATTAACATTAGCATTAGTGTTAGCATTAGCATAATAGGAACAGTGAGCTGCCATTGAAGGAGCTTTGAGACATTTTGTGATATACTTTTAAAATTTTCCCTCTGTCACCAACCAGGCTAAATCTAGCAAAGAAAAACTTAGATATGTTATTTTAAAATGTTAATATAAATATGAATAAATATATAGTATCTTAAACTGAGATTTCTTCTGTAACGACGTGCTTATTATTTTAGAAGTCGGACACAGGGCTTTTTTACTTGATTGAATTTCCCCTCATGCACTGTAAAATGTGCCTGTTTTCCTGGCATTGTATAAAGTCTTACAGTGTCTATTGAACCCTGTGTGACCTTTAACCTTTCCCAGGTCTATAAACCTGCTGAGCTCTCTGTGAACAGCTGACCTGCAGCTTACACTTGCCTCTACTCTTTCTTATTTGGTGGGAGGTCTCGGCCTTAGTCATGGTGTACATATCCAACAGTCGACGTCATGCACCTCAAACAATGGTACCATGAGTCTGAGGGAGTGGAGATAAGAGCCGGATCTGTGTGAAAACCTCCTGCTCAATAAAACCGCTTCCAGGACGAACCACAGCGTTCACACCACTCAGTCCTCTGTTGTTTAGATGAGCATTCAATCCTCATTTTCTCTGTTAAATACTTCCTGAGCTGTTTCATTCAGTAGATTTTAAGCCACATGAAGTGATTTTCAGTTCTATAAACATACTTTAACCCTTGAAGACCCAAACCTCTACCAGCGACCAAAAGCATCTAAAATGTTTAATATCTGTTGATCCATGAATATTATCAATCCATGTAAATAACTGGTGTAAAATGCAGTTTTTCGTCTTTTCATGGTCATCAGATATGACCCATTTGGACGTTCAGAGGCTCCATAGTTACTGTGGAAACACCGCCATCTTCTACAACATTGATTCAACAGTAAAACCCATAGAGTTTGAGAAATAACAGTGGTTAGAGATGCTTGTTTTTACTTTCAGATATTGATATCTTTGCTGAAAAAGTCACTTGATCCTCAGTTTTTGCTGTTTTGGTATAATAACCACTGGATTTACTCATTTTCATGAACATCTAAATTTAATGTACGGAACTAATTATAGCAAAATACATGATTTACAGTGAAAAATGCAAAATACAGAGGATAATATTATAATAAATGACTTAAGAAAGGTTAAATAGAGGTAAAATTTAATTTGGGAACTGACAAAAGTAGTGCTAGGTCTTTATGGGTTAATATAAACTCACTGCTGCAGCGTTAAAAGTGTTATTTAACAGGTTTTTTAAAAATAATTTCCCACGTGTTTGCATCATTCTAGTAAATCTAACATTCAGAATTTATTTCCAAGTCCGTGTAGTTTGTTAGTTGACGGAGTCCTTTCGTTTACTTTGTGTCTTTATCTCGTGTCGATACTGAGGAATTCAGAGCAGTGAAAACAGGACTTGGCTCCAGACTCGGTGTTGATTTTCTCAGGGTTTGGCAGCTCTGTCATTAGATTATGGTTCTGGCGATGGTTAGACATGTTTTCCAGACTTCCACTGACCACATTTCCCATGAACATTGCTGCTCTGTGTCACAAGAAACAAAAATCTCAAGACAGAACAATGTTTTGGACTTTTACTCTTTTCTGCATCTGTCAGACAATATGCTGACTTTTTATGTTTGTCTTAGAATAAACAATAACAATGAATTTACAGAAGCCTCTAAATGAGCAGTGTGGCGCTTGTTTTGTCAGTGTAAAACTGACTAATATGAACTGGGTCTAAACTTTGATTTAATCTTTATTTCATGCTGTTAGATCTACTCTGAGTCTGTAAAATGACTCTGATTTTAGTAGGGTTGTGCTGTTCGTTTCCCAGACCGACCCTTTGTGTTGCTAAACATCAGCTTTCCTGCACCGTTTCCTGTATATTCTGTGAATGCCTTCCTCTTTTTTTCTACATGGCAGCGCTAAACAGATCAGCCATGTAAACACAACTGGCCCACTGACATTACTCAGCTCTACTTTTACATAATCAGCAGTCGTATACAGTATATGTTTGTTCAGTAGATCAACACGGCCTTATCTCCACAGAGTATGTACTCGGCGTTGCCTGGGCTCCTGGATGGAAACCCGTTCTCAGAGAGCGGTCAGCTGCGAATCCCTGATGGGCTCAGCGGGATCCTGGAGGTCCTGAAGGAGGCGCTGAAGCTCCTCACGGCCTTCCATGTGCATCCAGACATCTCCCTACAGCTCTGCGCCTACCTCTTCTTCTTCATCAATGCTTCGCTGTTCAACACTCTCATGGAGAGAGGTGAGATACCGACCAAGGAAAACATAGTTCTGACTTTGATTTTCCCAAACTCGATCTGATTTTCTTATTTTCATCTTGTTTTGTTGTGTTTGGGGCGATGAGTTTGTGTTTCCAGCCAAATGTGATTTATTGTGCTCTTCTCTGTTACTGCACTGCTCATAGTGTGTGCAGTTCTGTCTGAGAGACAAAACTCTGGGTAAAGCAGGAGCATGTGCTTCACTTGCATTTCCTTCTAGAACCATGAGTTTATAAACCTGAACAGAGTGTCTAGTATGTTTCACTACAGCAGCAAAAGAATGACACTAATTTCTTTGAGACTGGGATAATGTTGAATCAATAAACTTAACGATAACTGTAATAAACTAAATTATCGCCCAAAAAAAGAGAAAAAAAATGGGATTGGGGATTTGATAGTAGTGGGATTTAAAAAAATTTTTTTTTTTATGTTGGAATAAGTCAAGCTAATGAAAACCTCTGGGATCAGTTATTGGAGTCGAGGCTTATAAGGCACCAATTACAGTGATATATCATTCACTTTATTGCCATTTGTACATGAAATAACAAATTTTGTGACTCAAGTCCTGCAGCATAACATAAAAAAGCGCATAACAAATCTAATAATTCAATAGTCACTACAAAATAACTTAAAACCTGAGATTTATATCTTGTAAACCATGTTGTGATATAAATTTTATATTAAACCATGGCTTTATGTTTAATAAGAAATCAAACTGTACTAATTGAAAATACAGTAAATTAAAAGAATAAGGACAAAATCATCAAATCCCATGTGTTTTTTGTGTTGTTTCATCTTTTATGTATATATTTCCATGTATCCTAGCTTTAACAAAATTCAATCAAAATACACAAAATGATTAAAAATAAACTTTGAATCAATAATTAGAGACATCATTTGTTTTTTTGGCTTGTAGTGTCTTTTACAAATAATATTAAGCCACAAAAAATGACCTTCTGCTTCATTCAACTTTGACTGATTTTATAAGTGTTGTAAAATATCTCCAAGTAAACAAATGTAAAGCAAAATGACCTTATTATCTACTTTAATTAGTTTCTTCATTCCCTATGTACAGAATTAGGTGCTGTGTGATGTGGTTTGACATGGACCCATTGATCTTAGATGCGTGTCCTCCTCAGGTTCTGTGGGTGGGTTCTACCAGTGGTCCCGCGGCGTGCAGATCCGGGCCAACCTGGACCTGCTGATGGACTGGATCCAGAGCATCGGTCTGGGTGACGTGGCCGCCGAATTCTTCCAGAAGCTCTCAGCCGCTGTCAATCTGCTGGCGACGCCCAAAGAAACCCTTCTGCAGGTCAGAGGACATCCGCCTCTCCTTTCCTGTTTTTCTTATCCTGGGCGGCGCTGCCTCACATGTCAGCTCATGTTTGCGTCAGTCTGAGTGTTTTCATTGTCTTAAAGGTGTAAGTACAACATCAGTTTTACATGTTTATGGATGAGGTGTAGATCTTTCCATCGTAGGAAACCTGAACTTGACTTGACCCTTCACTCTGTGGCAGTTTCAGATGCATCTACTGCGTCTTCTTTAAACAGAGCAGACCCATCATTATGTTTACTCTGAACAAACAAAACCGCATGAAGCTGCTTTACTATACGACTTTAGATAACAGGTGTTACACAACAATGTTGGCATCCAGTGTGACATTCAGGGTTCCTGTGGTCAAAGGAAAACCTGGAAGAGTGCTGGAATGTTAACCCTTTAAGTGCCAATGTCTCAATATAGCGACAAGCAACATAACTGAATGAAACAGACCAAAGCTCCAGGTAGAGTTACCAAATCTTGTTACCACCTCCCACCAATTGATGTGCGGACATGGGCCCCTTCAATCCTAACACCATTTCAGGGCACGTTTCTATTCAAAGTGAAGAAGTAAATCCAGTCTGAGCTGGTTTAGTAAGTAAAGTTTATTTAGTTTTAGTTTGGATAGATAAGGACAGATTTGGCTACTCTGTTGCTTGGATAAAAAACTACTAAAACTTACTGTTATTCTTTAATTTCTACTAATGTTTAAGTTTATTTATTTCAAAGATTAGAGGAGAAAAAACAAAGAAAACTTCTATGTAAATTTGTTCGATGTTAAATTTTACTATAAATTTTGGAATCCAATATGGCTGCCACCCTGTGACATCACAATATAGAAAGTAGATGAGTAAATTTACTTTACTTTACAAGTATTTTTCTCATCATTATTATTATTATTATTATTATTATTACAGTAATATCATTAATATTATTACAGTATGACTTTATCTCTAAACACTTCCAAGATACAGCTTTTTGAAATCTTGATATCAAAATTGAATTTAAAAAAAAAAAATTAACTTAGGTGCCTAATTAGTTAAAACGTTATTTTCTGGGGCTGGAATTAAGCAAATAACTTTCAAATCATTGAAAGAGCAAATGACTACATTTTAAGTCTTTGTCACTTATTCATCTCCCTTTTTACCCCTCATGAGTCTGTATCCTCTAATTTTTTTCTGGAATGACAAACTGAGGCTGGGTTTTTGAAGTTTTTCTGTATGTCTGTGTAAGACTGAGGTGCTCGGACTGCTTTTGTCAGACAGATCTATTTAGAGGAGTGGGTGTTGCCTCTGAAGGAGGTGGACTAGTGAGACAGGACTTACAGGAAAACAGCTGATAATACCTTAGCAGGTGAACTACAGTCGTAAATACTGTGAATAACACAATATGTTCTAAATCCAGCCTGTTGTTGAGTCTCAGGTGTCACCGTCAGTCAGGGATAGATAGGTAGGTAGGTAGGTAGGTAGGTAGGTAGGTAGATAGATAGATAGATAGATAGATAGATAGATAGATAGATAGATAGATAGATAGATAGATAGATAGATAGATAGATAGATAGATAGATAGATAGATAGATGTAAATGTCAAATTCATAGATGGATAATTAAAACAATCAATAAAATTCAGTAAAAAAATTAGCAAAATAAGGGAGAAAATTGTCAAAAATGTACAAATATAAGTATGAAAATGTGGAAAGGCAAAAAATAAGCAGCAAAAAATGAGAAATGAAATGAAAACTTAGTGAAAAATTAACAAAATAAAAGGAAATGAATCCTGTCCGAATCCGATCAGTGTTGCTGTGAGTGTTTGTTCTGACCTGGGTTTTATACAGATCACAGGTGGAATAAAGGTGTGACATTCTCACCTTTTTATTGTCCAACTTGGTGTCAGGGCTGTGAGGTTTGTAGTTTGGGATCATGACACTTCCATCTCTGACACATGACTCATTAATCAGAGGAAACAGCCTCGTTTCCCTCCGTTAATGAACTCATGACTTCACTTATGTCATCAGCACTTTCTGTGAAACCAAATCACAGTGTCATAGTGTCATATTTCCACCTCAAATCGTAATGAGCCCTGTGATAAAACGCTGTAATGTGTTGCCAAATATACTCAGGCAGCTGTTAATTTACCTGGCGACGTGCCTGAGTCTGTGTGGGAAACAGTGAATATCATATGAAAGCCTGTCACAGACTGTGTCGCTCAGACAATACAGCGGGAGTTCGTTTACTGTGTCTGTGTTTAGATTTCGCTGTACAGTCGCTGCGTTGCCAACCCGACAGGTAATCCCTCCTTAACCACCACTTTCTTAGTTACACATTCAGATCTTGTTTACACTTACTGCCAGAAAATGAAGCTCTGACCCAGTGCTAATTTTGTGGCAGTTCTCAAATGGATTTTTCTTTTTATTTAACCTTTCTCAAATGATTTGTCACCATATTATATTTTAAAAGGGAAGTGAAATCTGTTTGTGTTCATGTGTGTGTGTCTGGGGCATCACACAAAATTTGGAAAGAGCTGACTGCTGCAGTTTGGCATACTTCTGTATTTTTGGTCAAGGAAGAGACTAGTGAAAATGGCGAGTTGATAGGACCAATATTTTGGGAGATATGGTAAATGGATTTTGGAATTTTGGAATACAATAGCCTTACATTCATACTGCCATGCCCATGACAGTTGATGGGAAGTGCAGTGTCACACTGCATGATGGGAAATGAAGTTAAAAACAGGAACGACACACTTAATAACTTCAGTCCCTAGATATCAATATTAATATATTAATTGTCATTTAAATTTGAAACAATGATTTACTAAACAATTTTTATATTAGTACGTATAAAATATCGGTAGACTCACATTTTCTCCCAAAAGTCAGCTCTCCCCAGCAGAAAAGCTACCATATCTAGAGCCCAAGGTCCCCCACAGGTCATCGCACTAGTTTATTATATTATTATCCTCTGTATTTTGCATTTTATAAGTGTAAATTGTGTATTTTCCTATATTTAATATACTGATCATATAGATGTTCATAAAAGTTCAGATTAAAGTTGAGAGTTGTTTTATCAGAAACAGAGAAAACTGAAGAAAATTGGACTTTTTCAGCTAGATCAATAACTGAAGGTAAAACCCAGTGTGGCCTTCCACTGTCATTGATCCAACTCCATGGGTTTTACTGCTGAATCAATGTTGTAGAAGATGACGGTGTTTTCACTGTAATTACGGAGCCTCTGAATGTCCAAATGGATCATATCTGATGACCATGAAAAGATGACAAACTGCATTTTATCTGAATTATTTACATGTTTTGATAGCATTAGTGGATCAACAGGTATTGAACATTTTAGATCAGTAGATGGTTTTGGGGGACAGTCGCTGTTTGGGTCTTTATGGGTTAAACACAGTAAGGACAGAATGACACATAAAACCACCAGGTATGATGGATGACTTCTATAAACCTTCAAACCTGCTCCTGACTCAGATTCATGACGTCTGGTTATGTTTCTTACCTCAGTTCTTGAGTTGCTGGATATCACTAATAGCAGATGTGGTTTGCTTTAATTTATATGTCATCAGGGATCAAAAGGATGTAAAGAAAGATCTGATGTGAAGACTGATACTTTTGCCGTCTTGTGCAGCTTTATTTCACATTTAATGATTGATCTTTTCTCGTAACGAATGGTTTTCCAAGAAGCCTGAAGGCTGGATTATTCCAGTAAAGAACCGGTTTATTCTGCTGCCCTTCAGCTAAATGGCACAAATACGACCATAACAGTTAAACTCTGATCTGAGACCAGCCAATGGGTTGATATGACAGAGAAAAGTTTACCTGTCTACAGTATCCTAAGGCCAAAGTCGTGGAGTTTGTTGCTTATTTCGGGGCCAAATCCACACAGACTGAACTGTGAATGCCAGTATCACCATGAACTGTACTGGTTTAACACCTGTTCATGAAGATCCCATGTTCATAAGAAGAGATGTTTGTAATAATCAGCCAGATCTCTATGAGCAGATTAGATAGATGACTTAATTTATCCCAAAGTGGGAAATTACAGTGCAGCAGCAGCAGCAGTATGACACTTTTTTATGCTTTTTTTTTTTTTTTTTTTTTTTTTTACATATTTATGCCGTTAGGGTTTTTCTTTTATATTTCAATTTTTATACTTTTTTATATACATTATTTATACTTTTTATGGCACCTAGGATGAGTTCACTTTTTAATTTCGTTGTACCTGTACAATGACAATAAAAACATTCTATTCTATTGTATTCTATTCTGTTCTATTCTATTCTATTCTATTCTATTCTATGACACACAATGAAAATAGAATATAATAAGAATAATAAATAGATAATAAATTAGAAGTAAAAAAAAAAAAAAAATTGGATAATAACTGTAATGTGCCAAAATAAACCCGTAAGTTGCAAAACAAACTGTAATATTCAGAATGAGAAGGTGCAAAATGACATTTAAGTGCTCATGATATGAGACATCAGACGGAGGTGTTTGGGTATTTTTAGTTATTTGAAAGTCCAGGATCAGCCCCAGACCCAACGGATCGGCCTAATCCGCTCAGGTTACAGATTATGAAACAAAGTGAGTTTTTGTGCAGACGTTAATATTTTAATTCAGACTGCATGGGAATATCTGCACCAGACTTTTGGGAATCAGGGTTTAGGTGTACATCCAGTATATTTTTGTCTAATTTTCATCAGTTTAGTTGTTTTAAAAGCTGCACAATCATTTCATGGATGTGGAAACACTAGATTTACTTCCTCTGATGTCTTTATTTAATGACAGGTTGAAGCTGTTTTGTTTTTAACCAGACTAAACATGAAGCTGCTGCTCTCTGATCTAGTTTTGGGGTTAAACCAGGGCTGTCAAACTCATTTTAGTTCAGGGGCCACATTCAGCCCAGTTTGATCTCAAGTGGGTCGGACCAGTAAAATAATAACATAATAACCTATAAATTCTAAACTTTTCTCTGTGTTTTATAGTGAAAAAGGTAAATGTACAAACTATCCTTTAGAAAAATGTGAATAACATGAACAACCAAAGAAAAATAAGTGCAATTTTAACAGTATTATTTCTCAGTTTATTATTTACACATGTGCATTGCAACTTACAGATCACAGTGGATCTGCAAATACACAAAACATTTAGTAACAGACAGAATATGGATAAAATTCCACTTACTTCTCTTAAGATGCTTAATGTTGTTCATATTTGTTCACATTATTCACATTTTTTATGAAAGGATAGTTGGTAAATATAAAACATTTTCATGTAATTTTACTTTTTACACCAACACAAAGAGAAAAGTTTGGAGTTGTCATTATTTATAGGCTAATACGTCATCATATCCCTAAAATGGAGCTTCAGGGATATAATGGTTTTACCCCAACCGCCACCACCGGATATCCTTCATGTGAATGTGATAACTAGAACAGATTTGGTTGGATTTCTTCTCCCTTGATAACCAACATAGTGGACCCCTAGTGGAAGAATCATATGATTTCAGCTTCTCTGTCAGTATTATAAGTCATCCAAATGGGAGTGCTTTAGTTAGAAAAATTTTTTTTGGACATAAATCAAGCAATATCAGGCCAATTGAGGTAAAATTTGGTTCATATTGATCGTCTAACAAATGCCCATTTTCTGTCTACCATCCAGAGTTCATATGGTGTCATTTTCATTCACTAGGTGGAGTTTTGAGGGGAAAAATTAGTTTTCTGACCATTATTCAGGTCAATGTAGCTGTTCATATCGATTGTCTAACAATTCTCTTTCTTCATGCCACTACCTTGAGTTTACATGAAGTCATATTTTGACAACAGGTGATGTGTTTTTTCCAAATGGTTGTGGGATGTTTGATAATGTTCTTAAAATATCAAATGAACTGTTATGGGTATTTCTATTCAGTGTCACATTTCCTATTAAATCCACAGTCTGTTTTCTGAATAACAATTAAGTTGGTATCTTTTGTGCATTGTGTCATTTATTAGCTTATTATATAGCAGAGGATTGGGGGGATTTTGTGGATATACCCTTGCTGTAGGCCCCCAACTGTGTAAGCCTCATTATTTTGTTGGTTCCGACCCACTTGCGATCATTTGGTCTGTATGTGGAACCTGAACTAAAATGATTGTGACTGCTTTGATTGTTAATATCTTCACTGTAAAATTTGCATTCCTTAAATTCCTCCCACAGGCCAGATTAGACCCTTTGGTGGGCTGGTTTTGGGCCACGGGCCGTATGTTCTCCACCCCTTGGTTAAACATAGACCCCTTCCTCTGCTCCATATGCCTCCTGGTATGACACATCTCCGTATTCCACCTGTACCACACTGTATCTGTTGACACCAGTGTCCGGTCTGGTCACAGGACGCTTCCACTGAAGGGAGCTGGCAGTTTCCCGTCTCCCTCCCCCGTCATGAGGTCACTTTGCAGTGGTTGCAGCAGAGGCCACACCCTCATCAGATTCAGCGTTTTCCATCTGGAACTCTGGCCTTTAGGAGCTGAAGTGGCACAGCAGTAAATTACACCAGAGGGATGTGGCGAAAACAACACGTGAGCAGTTATTTCAGGAGCTAGAGCTGCCAAACATTAAATGTCAGACATAACAAACAGACTTTTTAAGTTTCTGGTGTTTATAAGCAGGATTTTGTCTTCACCTTGTGCTGAGCTCAGTCTGTGGATTTGTTCCGAGAGAAGGGCAGGGACTGAGCAGCTTTTAGCTTGTGGTTTGTGCCGTGGCCCCGGGATGTCTGGGCCAAGTCTGAACTTCCACCAATTCAGCTGGAAACACACTGATCCGACTGTGAAACGTTTGTGATGTTTGTGTTGTAATAATCACACAAATGTCGCTGTGTGTGACTCACCTGTTTCCTTATCCTTCAGCTACTTTCCATAGTATTCCAAAGATCAAATATTGTCTTTCTCAGACATGGCTGAATGAGATCTGCTAGAGGAAACGGTTACGGCTGATGATAAGGACCTGAGTGTAACCTGAGAGGAACCGTAATGAAAAGT
The DNA here is from genome assembly GCF_902148855.1 of Sphaeramia orbicularis. NCBI lineage: Eukaryota > Metazoa > Chordata > Actinopteri > Kurtiformes > Apogonidae > Sphaeramia > Sphaeramia orbicularis. Next base: position 8,336,155 of record NC_043964.1, read on the forward strand.
TTACACTTCTCACGCTGAACTGAACAAAGCTGATGTGTTAATTTTTCGAGTGAATGTTTCTCCACATTTACATTGACAAATATTTTCCCAGGAGACTTTGTTACCACGTCTGGCCCCGGGGTGACGGAAACAAAAACAGCTTACCCGATCATGTAATTGGTTTAAAATACTTTGCATACAAATGAGAGAGTAGCGCTGACTGTGTTTCCTTTTATGGATGATGCATGATGTGAAAACGCTGGTTTGTCTCACCCTGTCATTCTCCAGAAGCCTTTGTGCGTCTGATGTATTGTGTTTCCGTCCAGCATCGAAGGGCCAGATTCTGCTTCATATTAAACTGTTTGTTTTCTTGTGTTTTGTGTCGTCCAGGCATCCTGGTCGGCTCTCAGGTCTGAGTTCTCGGCGCTGAATCCGGCTCAGCTTCACCACATGCTGAGGGAGTACAGCGCCGGTAAAACCTGTCCCGGAGGATGGAGCCCATCGGTGGACGACACTGACGACGCCCTCCGGACAGGTCCGTCACTTTCTCATTTACATCTTGATTTATAAGCCCCGCCCCCTGGATGTTCTGGTGTCATGGAAACACCTTATTCTTTTCTGATCAATTAGGGCTTTTAGCCAATAAAGCCTCATCCAAATAAGGCCTGACGGATGTGGTAGGTAGGTAGGTAGGTAGGTAGGTAGGTAGGTAGGTAGGTAGGTAGATAGATAGATAGATAGATAGATAGATAGATAGATAGATAGATAGATAGATAGATAGATAGATAGATAGATAGATAAAAAAAATCCCAGATTCATAGATGGATAATTTACAAAATGAGTAAAAAAAATGAACAAACATCAAAATAAGTACAGATAAAAAATACACCAGTAAATTTAGTGAAAAATGAACAAAATGCGACTTAATTAATCCTGTCTGAATCCGATCAGAAATTCATCTTTGTCACAGCTGTAAGACAAAATTTAAAAACCACACTCAGGCATTAAAAACACCTCAACACACTCAAAAGCATAATACAATGGATAAAAACAAGTAAAACACATAATATGAGTAAAAACACTACATGATACACTACTACTACTTGACACATTCCAGTTTAGAGGATTATGAAGGTGCATCTAATTTTCAGTTTTGTTTTGTTTTTTTAATTTAACCCGGAAAAAAAACTTTAAAAACTCTTTTGCAAGAGTGTCTTGGTCAAGACAGCAGCAGAAGTAGGAGTTACAGACAGTAGAGATTTCATCCATACATCCACACTAAAAATGTACATAAAACACATAATAAAACTCAGTTGTAAAACCACTGTAAACTATTTTATCACCGGTTGTGACACATTCAGCCTCTGTTTACAACCAACTGGGGTAGAGATGAAAGCTGCAGAGGTCGACTGATCGTGGATTTATAAGGTTGATATAAAAACAATCACAGATGCATGGCCAATATCGATTTCTCTGTTTCTTTATAGTGTTATTGTTATTTATGCTCATGATAAATATAAAAATAGTTCCTGCCTAGTTTCAGTTCTTCATCACATTAACTTTTAATGAACAAAGGATTAAATACATTTATGAAGAAACCATTAATATATCATGACTCTGCTGTCGATGCAGATATCGGTCACTATCTGCAAATATTGATTGATTTCGGTATCCACCTAGTATATTGGTGCATGACAGATGATCGATTGGCCAATGTCATCGCTGTCACTTCCCAAAAAGCTTTCAGCAGTTGAAAACATGACTTTATTAACAAGTGAGCAACTATGTCAAAACAATTAATCAATATATGGGCAACTTAATACTATAAAAAAAAAAAGACAGATATTTCAATTAAGATTTTAATCAATTGTCTTCTGACAAATAAGGATGCAAAAATACTCCTCCACTTTACATATTATCGTACTAAAACAATGTAATAACAGACTATGCTGACTTCAAGACCAAACTGAAAATGGTGTTTCTGAGACCTGATCTTGTCAAGTCTTTCTGACCAGTTTGTTTTTTAGTCGGTTTTAATTAAATAACAGCAGATGATTGACAAGGTGTGATGACTAATCACCATGAAGGAGTACCAGGATTGGAGTACCAGTCGGTAATGACCTGTTATGATGAAGCTGACCTCTGCTGCATCATCTGTTAAAACTCTGTCAGTAAAAATATTCTGTAAATGAAGGCTAATTAATTATTCTCTGAGATCATACGTATCAACACAATGATAAAATCGACTCCTGTTACAGTCGTCGTTTCGTCTTCGTGTCTGATCTGAGCCCGGACAGACCTGATGTGAACTCCAACATCCGCGACACTGTAATTACAGTTTCTGTTTTTTTTTTCCGGGACCAGAATCATGGAGTCTCTGTTCTACAAGACGACTGTGTTTACTGTAAACTCCGGTAACCAGACTCTTCTTGTAACAGAAACCAGAAACGTCTGTTGTGTCTGTGGCATGTTTTAACCTGACTGGATCAACACGAGGCTGCACCAGACGATACATAAGAAACTCAACAAATGTTTTTATTCAGTCAGGTCTGAAGAGGCTGCGCTTTGACAATAACATCTGCACCAGAACTGGAATTATTATTATTATGATTATGATGATGATGATTATTATTATTGTTATTATTAACCTTAATTTAACCAGGAAAAAAAGACAAAAGTGCAAAAGTGTCCAGGCCAAAACAGCAGCAGAAGCTACAGAAAATACATACATAAAAACACCACCAATAGATCAAAATGTATTAAAAGTATTCAACAATTTATTTATTTTATTTTATTTTATTTTATTTATTTGCACATCCTTAGACAGCAAGAGAAAAATGTAAAAAACAATTTTCATGCAAGTAAGACCATTGCAACAGAGGATTGAAGCCAAAAAAAGCTTATGTAAATACCCTCCCGGAAATAAACAATACACAGGAAAAAAAAAAGAATTAAAAATGTGATATAACTAAATCTAAAATGAAAACAATTGAAATACAAATCAAATGATACGCAGCCTTACATTTTTTTGTAAATTAGAGTCCTTTTTAGATGCTTTTTAAATAATGATAAAGAAGATGTTGATTTAAGTTCAGGTCGTAGATTATTCCAAAGAACAATGTTCCTTAAAAGCATCTCAAAGCAGAAATCAACTCAATCAGTTAGAAAAACATCTACATGCACATTTATACTTTTTCATTTAGAATGACTTTGAGTGTGTATGCGCATGTCTTTCATGTGTGAATGATTCTAAATCTTAGTGTTATTATTATTATACCCAAACAAGATTTGAATGGGGTCATATTTCTCTAAACCCACTTTTATTAGTCTGTGGTTCATTTATTTGTGTATTTGGACCCTAATAGTTCATATAGTTTGACATTGAACCCTCCAGGTGCTGCAAAGCTATCTTTATATTCATTTTGGTAAAAACTGAGTGGATTTCTACAACCTGTTTCAATTCCTTCTTAATTTGTTACATTTTATAACTAGTTACATCATGACATTAGTACATATAAGGTCAGGAACGGTCAACAACCTGGAGGAGGTGGGTCATGTACATTTAAAGGGCCAGCGCTCAAAATGACCTTCCTAGTGTCATTACTCAAAATAGGGTTGAAGATGGACCTGTGGAGTTGAATTAATGAAGAATTCAGACCCAAGCATAGAGCATACAGTTTATATAGACCACAGGGAATGTTTTAAAATGCATAATTGCATTTAAAAAAGCAAAATGTCACTCCTTTAAATGTGTCCAATTGGATTATTTTGAATGTGATACATAGTCAATTGTTTGTAACAGCTTAAACACAACTTTGTTGTAAAGACATATATATATATATATATATATATATATATATATATATATATATATATATATATATATATATATATATATATAATCATAATGTACAAAAGCCTCTTTCCATAAAGAAAACGTATGATTGATTTAGGAAAACTTCATCTAAAAGCTATCTGTCGTGGATGTCATCAGTGGTAATATTAAATATCTGATGATGTAGTAAAATGGTAAGTTAATCAGACACTATATGTTGAAATTTTGGTGTTTTGGTGCCAATTAGGAGTCATTATTGCAGATATTATTGCTAATATAAGTTGAATAAGACCATGTATGAAAGGGTTAAACACTTAATCTGAGGAAAACCGGATATTTAATAAAGCTAAAAATAAATAAAGTAGTTGTGATCATCAGCTTTATGTGTCAGTAAAGCAGCAACAGGAAACGAGATGAGAGAAATTTCCCTGAATAACATGATAAAAATAAAGCAGCAGAGGAAAAGTATATAGAACGAAACAAAAAGATGTGAGATGAAAACGAATGAGGAACAAGAACAGGACTTATTTTGTTAATTTTGCTAATTTTTATTTATTTTTGGCTGAATAAAATGAGTGCAATGTGAGTTCTTAAACACAAGATGTGCTCGACCAAAATAAACCAAAATAAAGAACCTCAGTCTAAGAATATCCGTCTGTAATTATCGTCCTATTCGTGGTCATGTGTGTTTTTAAGTGGATGCTCGTGTTTCCCTTTAGAGTAATCTCAGCCTTTAAATCTGTCTACACCAATCAGCTTCAGCCCCAGGATTTGACCCCCCCCTGCCCACCCAGCAGGAGGTCCACACCTTCATGGCCTCGGGTTGATTACTCCCCGCTGGATAAAACACCGGCACTTAATCCATCAACGCGCCCTCGGCATATCTTTATTTACCGTTAATAAGGTGTTAACCCAAATACGGCGGCTGTGCATCAGAGTTGAATTTCATTAGACCGCTGCAGTGAAGGCTGGGTTCGCGGTGGTGTATGACGGTGCGTTTTTTCGTTTTTCACTACAGCCGACATCCTGGAGAGCTTCGACAATCACCCGCCGCTCATCCTTCCCAGCAGCACCTTCCACCTGGAGCTGGGGAAGGCCGTGGTGGAGCCCGCCCTGTTCGAGCAGCTGGCCCGGCTACAGGACTTCATACGGCAGCTCCCCTGCACCGAGCATCGGCCTGAACCTGATCCGGTGGACCAGGTACCCTCACAGTCCACCACAGTCCACTTTGATGTCTCTACATCTGCTAATGATTGGTTTTATTTTCCCTGAACTCAGACTCTCGAAGGAACGACCGCAGACAGCCAGTCTACGACCTTGGCCTTGCAGGATCCGACCCATCAGGGGGTCCCGGGTCCGGATCCCTGTCCCTCCCCAGAACAGGATTCGACCTGCCCCTCCGAGCCGTCCCTGGCCCGGGGGACTCATGGTGACCTGAGCAGCTGCGAGGCGGTTCTGACCCAGAAGCTGAAGAGTCTGGAGCTGCAGAACGCCCTCCCAGGCCAGGCTGATCTGGTCTACCACAAAAGCCTGGCCCTGGACCCGTCCTGTCTCCTCACCCCCCCCCAACACCCCCCAGGGCATGGAGCTGGCGGAGCTGGCGGAGCTGGAGGCGGATCTGCAGGAGGGCACTCGGCAGCAGAAGAGAGGTAACAGAACCGGAAGACGTAAAGGTGGAGTGTAGGAGAAAAGGTTCTGGTTTAATGAAAACGGCACAAACCAGGTCCGTGTTTGAGGTTCTGTGAGTGCAGGGATGTCAAAATCTGTTTATTTCAGGGGCCACATATAGTCCGCTACAATCTCAAGTGGGCCGGACCAGTAAATTAATAACATAATAACCTATAAATACATCAACTTCAAATTTAAAACACAAAAAATTTAAGTCGTTTTTTTTTTTTTTTTTTTTACTGTAAGACATTGTTTTAAGGATTTGTTACATATTTTTAGGCTGAATCCCAATTCACCCCTCAGCCCCTCTCCCTTACTCCTACCCCACGGTTTTGCGTGTACACGTGAAGGGGTAGTGTTGTTCTGATTCTCAATTAGATGGAGGGAACGGCTAAGTGGAGGGCCGTATAGCAAACAGAGATATTTCAGGACCACACTACGAACAGAGGGGTAGGAGAAATTTCCCATAATTCTGTTTAAATCATTGGCGAGATGGAGGTGAACACAGCAAAAAAGTGCAGCAGTGTGATGAAAGAAACACACAAATGCACGGATTTTCTTCGTAAACAACTTGATCATTTGATCGACCATTTAATGCTGTTTCAATGTGTAATAGATCACATTTCTGTGGTTTATAGTTGGTAGACGTAAAAAGTTGACCAAAGCCCATGGAACACAGACGGTTACAGCTGCTGATGGTGTGGTGAAGACTTTCAGAAACAAAGTTTTCGCATGTGTTTGTAGTGGCATTGATAACTGCTGATGACGTAACAGGTTGCAAAGGGTTGTCCGATTTCATAGAAGAATGTTTCAAACCCTACCCGTTGTAAGTCCATTTCAAGGGGTAGTGCCAAGTGCAAAGGCCAAGGGGTAGGGGTAAGGGGGGGGGGGGGGGCTAAGGGGTGAATTGGGATTGGGTCTTATACTTTAATTGCAAAAACAACATAAAGAAATCTAGGCCTGTTATAATAGTTGTCTTTAAAAGGCTTAAACTGTCAAAATAAATAGATAAATAAGTAAGTAAGGTTTTTTGTTTTTTTTTTTAACTGAATTTTTATTAAATTTTCTCTCTTTTTTTCAGTACAGTACAATTATACATTCAATTATACAGTTCAATTAATTTCTTTTCCCCCTACACAGCTGCAGATATATTCTCATACACCTCCACAGACATATAATGAAATTTAAGAAAGCAGTAACAATTATAGGAAACAATGATCACTTCAAAAAAAAAATAAAAAAAAAAAATAAAAAAGGCTGTAGACATAAATCTTCGTCAGAGGTAGATTGACAGCACTTTGATAACATGGAGTGTTCTTGCAACACCAGTAAATATTATTGCAGTAGTAAAGGTAACATAGGTTCCCATCTTTTAGTAAATATGGTTTTCTGAAGCCGAAGCAAGTGTGTGATCTGCTCCATCTGGTAAATATCCCAAACTTTTTGAATCCATGTATTATATGAGGGAGGTTCTGGTTTCATCCAGTTGATGGTTATAGACTTTAAGGCAGCGGTGAATAATATATTCAAAAGGTATTTATCTGCTTTTCTATCCAGACCTTCAGGTATTACTCCCAAAACTGCCACTGTGAAGCTTTGTGGGATGTTCATTTTAAAAACCTCCTTCACGGCATTGAACACCTCCCTCCAAAACACACTTAACTTAGGACAAACCCAAAATATATGAGTGTGATTAGCTCTATGGGCTCCGCAGTTCCTCCAGGATGAACTGGGATGTTGGGGATCCATCTTAGACATTATTTCTGGTGTTCTGAAATATCTAATGATTATTTTCCATTTGAATTCCCTCCATGTATTAGAATTTGTAACCAGATGTGCCTCTGTACATACATCGCGCCAGTCATCCTCAGATATGTCCACGTTCGCCTCTGCCTCCCATCTCCCTCTTATCTGCGAGGAGTTATTTTGATTCATAAATAAGAAAATATTATACAATTTAGAAATTACTTTCTTTTCTCTATCACCAGTTTGTAACTCTATCTGATACTTTTCTAGGGGTGTAGGTTTTGCGAATTTATCCCATTCCTTGTGAGTCATCAGAAAAGTTCTAAGTTGCAAATACCTAAAAAAATTTGAACTGGGGAGATCAAAGTCATCTTTCAACTGCTCAAATGTCTTAAATATCCCACCATCAAACAGCTGATGCAGGTAAATCAATCCCTTTTCTGACCATTTTTTAAAGCTGTTGTCTAGATTATTGGGTGTAAAAGACTTCATGTAGCCAATATTTATAGTAAGTAAGGTTTTGACATGTATGTTGATAGTTATTCTGTCTAATCCTTCCACCGGCTGTATCTCTGTCCTTGTTACACTGAATATTTCTCTGGAACAACTGTTATAGATGTTGTTGTGAAACTGCAGTAGATGCAAGACGAAGATGTTCCTCGATGTTGAATCCAACTGAGACTGAAAAGGCTGCTGTTTAGTTTCTGTACAATAATTAAGAGTCATTGAAAAATTGCTTGTGGGTGGGAATGTGGGTCGGTGTCGTAAAAAACTGGTATCTAGTTTCAGCCTAATTTAAAACACACTGGACAGAACAGTATTTCTGTTGTCATAAACAGGCTTTAAAGCCGCACTGACAGCTGAAAAACATTAAGGCGAAGCTGACGCCGGACCGTGATAACCCAGAGGAACCGGAGGATAAACCACAGCGACGGCAGCTCAACGGCCCATTCACATCCTCCACACATGAGGTTTTCATTCACATGACACACGGTTCTGTCACCGAGGGCCTGGCCCAGCCCGGCCCCTGGAATGAGCTCAGCGGCGCTCTTTTCCGCCCAGAACCTCATTTAGCCACCGCCACTGACGGAATCCATTAAGGAAAGTATTTAGTGACTTGACCCCTGGACCTGCTGCATACTTGTCCCCGGCGGATCCAGGTCCACATGAAGGAGCCTCAACATAAAAGCCACGACGCCGTCCTCCTCCTTCATGAGTGGACGTCTGGAATGTGAAGTGGAACGCTGCTCGGGTGGACTCGCACAGGAAGGAGTGTTTCCTCTCACACCCCTATTGTTTTTGGACCCCGCCATCATGAGGTCATACGGAGGAGTGAGAAAGTCTGAAGTCAGGACCGAAAAATAACACATGAAGTCACATGTGACCAGAGCAGAACCCCTAGTCTGGAATCAGTCTGTTGATTATTATCAAGGGTAACGTCAACTCACTGCTTCTGTAAAAGTTAGAGGATGGATTTTAGCTCCTCAGCCGATAGATCATGAGTGTATGTGAAGGCGCTGTGTCTGTCCCAGTCTTTGTCATTGTCGTCTTTGTCGTCGTTGTCATCTTTGTCTTTGTCATCATTTTTGTCGTTGTCGTCTTCGCTGTCATCGTTTTTGCCATTGTCGTCTTCGCCGTCGTCTTTGTCATTGTCGTCATTGTCTTTATCGTCGTTGTCTTTGTCATCATCGTCTTCATCATCTTTGTTGTCTTCATCTTTGTCATCATCATCTTTGTCGTTGTTGTTTTTGCCATCGCCGTCTTTGTCATTGTCTTCGTCTTTGTCATCGTCTTCATCGTTGTTGTCTTTGTCATCATCATCTTTATCGTCTTGGTTAGAAATTTATTCAAACACCTTTTCCGAAACTACTTCTCCGAAACTTTTCTGAAACTTCTGGTTTGATTAATTTCGAATTTTATATGTATCTTCCTTGGGACAATGTGTACACACTTTGTTCACAGTTTGAGAAATTTTGCTTATTGAATTTTTGTCAAATTTTTAAAATACTAAAATTTTTCTTTACTTACAATGGTCCATATTTTGATGGTTTATTACATAGAAATTGTTAGAGATATCAGTATAGTTACTATTGAGCACTGATAGGAAGTCATATATGGACTTTCATTTGGGTCCATGACCTTGAGTGACCTTGAAGGGTCAAACTTAAGGTCACCACTGTTTACATTTCAACAATCTTCCTCTCTGAAATTACTGGCCAGATTTCTTTAAAAATTTTATATGTAGCTTCCATGGGACAATGTCTACAATGTTTGTTTACACTTTTCAGAAATTTAGATTTTTTGAATTTTTCACAAATTTTTGAAGTATTAAAAATCTGCCTTTAAAAAGGGAAGAAACCGAACCTTAAAGACAAAAGATGATGATTATTATCCAACCCTACTCATCATCAATATCATCATCCTCCTCATCCTTGTCCTCCATGTAAAGTTTCCACTGGAACCTGAATCTCCACTGAACTGGGGCATCCAGAGACCAGATGGCCCAGTTCCACTTAATCCTCAACCCATTAAAGCAAATTACAGTTAAACAGAGAAAACACAACAGGTGACCAATTAAAGTAAAGATCTGATGAAGATCCACACTATCCTGCAGCTTTAAACCTTTGTACACAAACAACGGAGTAAATACGAACACAGTAACTGACAGGAAATACAACTCAGATCTCAAAAGAAATGTTCTATTCTATCATAATGGTTTTCAGCTTTGATTAATCTGTTAAATCTTGTAAACCAGGGCTGTCAAACTCATTTTAGTTCAGGGGCCATAAAATAATAGCACAAAATAATAATATAATTATGTATAAATAACAATGTAGAATAACATCACCTATAGATAATTAACTCCAAATTTTTATCTTTGTTTTAGAATGAAAAAAGTAAAATTAACATCATGAAAATATTTACATGTACGAACTATTCTTTAAAAATTTTCTTTGTTAACAAGAAAAACCTGAATTTTCTAGCAAAAAATAAGTGCAATTTTTACAATATTATGACTTAGTTTATCATTTACACACATACATTACAATGTACAGATCACAGTGGATCTACAAATGCACAAAACATTCAGTAACAGACAGAATATTGGTAAAATTCTACTTTATTTTCCTTAGACATTTCAGGTTGTTCATATTTGTGCAGATTATTCAAATTTTTTGTGAAAGGATAGTTTGTAAACATGAACATTTTCATGTAATTTTACTTTTTCACATTAGATCAAGGAAAAAAATCGTAGTTGTCATTATTTATTTATTGTTATCTTATTTATAAGTTATTATGCTATTATTTTACTGGTTCGATCCATTTCAAATCATATTGGTCAGTATTTGGAGCCTGAACTAAAATGATTTAACATCCTTCAGTGTAAATTTTGCATTTCTCAAATTCATCCTCTGGATCGGATTCGACCCACTGGACGGCCAGTTTTGGTCCACAAGCCATATGTTTGACACCCCTCCACTGCACTGTGAGATCTCCTGTGATTAATGTGAGTATTTGTCAGTGAGTCTGGACCCAGGACCTGGTCTGAAGCCGGTGTGGTGGTCTTTTGGCCCACCTTGGCCCCCGTCGTCCATCCGTGGGCCACTGTGGTTTTGCCGAGTGGGTCGTGCTATTTTCAAAGTTTGTAATCCTTTAATCTGGGCCCAAGAATTACACAGAGGTGGTGATGTCAGGAGAGAAAAGAGCAGCGGCCGATCCGTCATGGGAATTTACAGTCGGCTTGGTGCGTGGAATCTTAATCGGCAGTGGCTTTGTTCGCGGCCGGTCCTGCATGGGGGGCAGACGGGCCCGGGAGGGGGAGGGGCCCCGGGGATGGCTGGGAACAGGTCTAGGAACGCCATGGTCTCTGTTTCTATTGGACCATGAGGACCACGAGGGCAGGAAGTCCCCGTCGGACCGTAAACACCGTCATCAGCGCTGATGAATCCCACCTCTATGAATTTAGTTCAAAACAGGGGTGTCAAACATACAGCCCCAGGGCCAAAACCAGCCCACCAAAGGGTCCAATACGGTCTGTGGGATGAACTATGGAAATGGAAAGATTACACTGAAGAGTTTAACAATCAATGAAATCATTTTAGTTCTGGTTCCAAATACAGACCAATATGATGTAAAGTCGGTCGGACCAGTAAAATAATAACATAATAATAACCAATAAATAATGACAACTCCAAATTTTCTCTTTCTTTTAGTGTAAAAAGTAAAATTACATGAAAATATTTACATTTACAACCTCACCTTTCACACAAAATATCAATAACTTCAACAAATATGAACAATATGAAATGTTTTTTGAGAAGTAAGTGTAATGTGAACGTTGTGTATTTTAGCTTAATCTTCATGTTCATGTTCTGATCTACTGTCCATGTCGTTCTAGCTAACGGATGTGCTGAGATGAAGACGGAGAACGTGGAGGGAAGAGACGAGGAAGAGGAGGTGTTCACGGTGGAGCTCCAACGAGGTCCTCATGGTCTGGGCCTGGCCCTCGTCGACGGGATGGTATGACGTCTGACACCGACACCACATTTATATACATTTATTTATAGAAATCTAATCCATTATTATTATTATTATTATTATTATTATTATTATTATTATTATTATTGTTATCATTATTATTATTATTATTATTATTATTATTATTATTATTATTATTATTATTATTTACCCCGGGGCTGTCAAATGCATTTTAGTTCAGGTTTCACATTCAGTCCAATATGATCGAAAACAGGCCAGACCAGTGAAATGATGACAGTGAAAAAAGTCAAATAACATTATGAAAATGTTTACATCTACAAACTATCCTTTATTAAATGTGAATAACACGAACAGCCTGAAATGTATACATAATAATGTAAAATAATAACATAATAATGTATAAATAATAACATAACGTAAAGTAGTAACATAACTTATAAATAATTAACTCCAAACTTTTCTCTTTGTTATAGAGTGAAAAGAAGTAAGATTACATCATGAAAATATTTACACTTACAAACTATCTTTTTAAAAAAGAATTCTCAATAATATGAACAACCTGAAATTTATTAAGAAAAAAGAAGTGCAATTTTAACAATATTCTGCCTCAGTTTATCATTTGCACATGTACAATATAAATTACAGATCACAGTGGATCTACAAATACACAAAACATTTAATAACAGGCAGAATATTGGTCAAATTACACTTTCTTCTCTTAAGACATTTCAGGATGTTCATATTTGTTCAGGTTATTCACATATTTTTATGAAAGAATAGTTTGTAAATGTAAATATATTAATGGAATTTTACTTAAAAATTGAGTTGTCATTATTTATATGGTATTAAGATAGTATTTTACTGGCCCGACCTGCTTTAGATTATATTGTCTGTACATGGAACCTGAACTAAAATGATTTTAACATCCTTGATTGTTAATATCTCCAGTGTATTTTTTTGCATTTTACAAATTCATCCCATGGGTCAGATTGAACCCTTTGGAGGGTCAGTTTTGGCATCTCTGATTTACAACAACAGAACACAGAATGTAGAGGCCGGTCCACATCCACAAACACATGGGTTCAAAGGTTCATTTAATCTGGAAAAGTAGTGTAAAAACCTGGCGTAGCTGCTCAGATCTGACGTTGAAGACTAATCAGATCAGACGTTAAACTGTGGGATTGAATGGAACACAAATACTGATCACACCGTCGGGTCTTAATGAAACACCAGGGCTTTTCAGTCCAGTTCAGAAGATGAAGACCAGTACAAACCAGTTCTAACTGCACTGTGGTGACGGCCTTAATGAAGAAGTTTTAGAGAATGAATGTAGTTGAAGTTAGAGCAGTTTTACCCTCAAACTGTGACCATTAATGCTAAATATTCTACAGTATTTTACAGTATTATACATATTGTACAGTGGAACCTCGCAGTACAGATTTAATTCAGGAGGAGGAGGAGGAGGAGGAGGATTATTATTCTTGGGAGGAAGAATCTCCTTCCAGTAAAGCGTCAGGTAGAAGAATGGTTGGGGTTTTCTCTCTCTCCAGTTAATTTGTTCTGTCTGTCCTCACTTTCATCACTGTTCACACCTGCAGGTCACTTTATTATAAACGTATCCAGACAAATCTGCTTTGTTCTGCTTTTTAAAATGTTCCAAAAATGTGCTGGACCATTGTCATTAAATAAAATAAAGCAGCTGCAGGACCTGAACTTAATTTGCCTGGATGATTTTTTTTCTACTAAATCATAAACCTCTGTCCACGTCACTAACACTTTTTTGAAATTATTCATAGAAATCTCCTCCTCCACTCCACTGTCCTCATTGGGGTTTCCTAATCTCCTCCTCCGTCTGAACGCTGATGCTCCTGAACCTGTGGAGGTTCCCCATGAGTTAGGAAACACCTGCTCCTGCTGCGGATTTACACTCTTATTTCCAGACAAATATTCTCAAGAACCGCGGCTCATAACGCAAACTTCTCGTACTTTCTTGTTTTTTGGGACTGGAATGGATTAATTATAGTTCAGTTATTTTCAGTGGTGAAAAATGTTTCATAAAGTGAGTAAATTGATAATTGAACTCGTACTGCGTGGTTCCACTGTAGTGTATCAGTCTTTTCTAACTTTACCAACATTCCAAACAGCGCCTCCTACTGGTCACTCCACACCTGGCTGTAACAAACCGATGCAAACAGGTCTTTTTTTTTTTTTTTTGATAATTTTTCCAGAAAACTCCTCTGAGAATGAGTGGGATTTATGTGAAGTCGGTGGTTCCAGACTCTCCAGCTGCTCATTGTCAGAAACTGCGAACGGGCGACCGGATCCTGGCGGTGAATGGTGTCAGCCTGGTCGGTATGGAGTACAACATGTAAGTCAAAACACACCTGGGAACGCCTCGTCTTCTTTAATAATAACAATGATGATGAACTTTTGTCCAAACATAGGCAAGAATAAAATATAAAGGTGCACAGAAGGCAAAAAGAAATTACAGATTTAAACAGAACACTCCTGAATATTCAAGGCAATAAAGTAAACAAAAAAAGAAAAGAAAATGTCACAAAATTATCACTATTCTATTGTGGCTCTTCAACAACATGTGAAATGAAGTAGGAAGAAGCCGGGCTTATATTGTCCTACTCCAAATTTATACAACTAATGCATACAGTCCATTAAATTAGATTAGATTACATTATTGTTTATTGTTTATACGGATCTCCATCAGCTTCCACCATAGCAGTTGCTACTCTTCCTGGGGTCCATTAAAATACAGATACAGATACAAAATACATACATAAAGACAAGTTTACTATTCATTGTTATCATCAGCAAGATGAACATTTCATCTCAACAGACAAACCTTAAAACATTTAAACTTTTATCCTTACAGCAACTTGGATTGCGAGAGTCAAAACAATCATTTGCATTACTGTATTTCCTTGAGTAGCTCCTGTTTGAGATTAGATTAGATTAGAGCCAATTTTATTGTTATTACACATTATTAGCATTGAACCAGAAGTGTAATCAGTAGATATACAGTATGTACATCATATACAGCAGTGGTTGTCAAACTTTTTACACTAGAGTACCCCCTGAAATACTTTTTTAGCCCAGTACCCCCAACTCTCACTTCAGCATTTCTGATTGAAAAAATTTGTTACTGTGCCAAAGGCGTCTGTTTATATTTTCAAAACTTTGTAGACAACATATATTTAATTTAAATTTCTTAAAAATAACTAATCTTTATGAGTAAATTTTGTGTGCAAAATATAAACTGAAAAGTACCCTCTTTCATTGATAAGAAAAAAAGTAATTTATGAATAAATGAATCTTTCATCAACAAAAAATAATTACTGATTTACTGAAATAAACTGATCTTGAATAATATAAAATAGAAATGCTCTTAAAATGTTTGTAAAGTTTAGTATATGAATGTATTTATTGTGTTTTATGTTTCAGCATTAATTCTCATTATTTATTTTGTATTCAGTACATGATGACTTATTAAATGTATTTATCTCAAAAAAATGTCAAGTACCACCTGGGCTTCTTCCAAGTACCCCTGGGGGTCTGTGTACCCCCATTTGAGAAAGACTGATATACAGGATAGATTTTGAGGTGCTATAAATATACTATATGGATTATTATATACAGTAAAATATATATTTATATACAATAAATAAAGAATAGATCTGTTATTCCCAGAATCAGAATCAGATTACTTTATTGTCATTCAGGCAAATTACATCAAAGATGCACTGCAGAACGGAATGACGATGCAGGGTCAACACTAAAAACACATGTAGTTTTAAAAAAAAAACACCTGAGATAAAATAAATTATAAAATACCAGTGAGGTAGTGTAGTGAGTAATAAACAAATATAAAACGAGAGAATAAATATGTACTTATTGCACAAATAAGTAAAAAGTGATTGCACAATTTTCAGTTGAAATACTGAAGAAGAGAACAAGTGATATCATACCATTAATAACTATTACTCTTACACTCTCGTTTATTGTTAATATATCGCTGGAAAATAAATAAATAAATAATTTTGTGATGCTTTCAGACTGTTTGATATTTTGTTCCATTCCATTAGCAAAGTGTTGTTTCATATTTCTTCGTATTTGCATTGGAGTTAAATTCTGATCGTGTTCTGTTTTGTTACAGTGGGAGGGAACTGATCCGATCGTCTGGAGACTCGCTCAGACTCCTGGTGGCGAAAATCGACTCCAAAACCACCCACAGGGCCTCGGCGACCACCAAGTGCTGATGGGAGGAGAGGGCGCCGGATGGTTACGATGTGCAATCGGAAACGCCGAAGGACGAGGGGTCCCGTGGCATCGAAGTCAGTATTTGTCACGGGGTGGATTCCAGGCCAAAGACGAACTCGACTGTTCAGAGCATCGAGACGATCAGACAAAGCTGCGCTGGTTTCGCCGCCGTGAACGCCACCTCCAACCAAAGTTAGACTGTGGGTGTCGGACGCTGTCGGTTCCAAACCCATAAACCACAGGACTGGACTGGACCGGACCGGACCGAGTGGAGCTGAACGTCTGCAAAATGGAGTTGGATCAACGCGCTTCTTCACGTCTGGATTCAACTGGAACTATTTTTACATTTATTTTTAAATCGTTACTTTAGGGATATTTTAGAAACTGTGAAACGCTGCAGAAACATGTAGTCTGGTAGAGATTCACCATGTCTGAAAATACAGGTTCATACATTTCCTATAAAAAAATCTCCATGTTGATATTTAATTTGTCTCGGTTAAAGATGCTGACGAGAAATATTTTAAAGATTCCTGATTATTTACAAAGACGCGCAGTGATTCAAATCCACACAAACGACACTGATCTGATACTGAAACAAAATACAACTACTTTATGGAACAACATTCACTCAAATAACGTCTCAGAGATTTTGAGTTTATGCTTTTTACGTCTTAAGGTGTCTCATTCCAGCACATTTACCTTTTCCTTTTACATTTTAACTACTTCAAACATAAACTATATGGCCAAAAGTATTGGGACACGTCATGTCTACAGCTGTAAGATGTCCTGTTCATGTTGATTTCAGATAAAAACATCAATATTTCCTTAAAGTTTAATGGGAGATTTTTCTTCTTAAGTGAAAAGTGAAGAAAGTAGATGTTTAGGTGTGGTAGAAAATGTTTATTTATAGTCCGAGTATAAAAAATATTATAGAAATATTAGAAAATATCTGCAGAATAAATGCAGAAGAGGGTGACAGTTGAATTTAAACAAAAATTAATTTGGAAGTCACTACAAAAATAGTTTTTAAATACACTCAGAGGTTGTTGAACTCCTCAATCTTTAAAAGTCTCATAATATTTTTCTCAGATCATATAAAACAACATAAAACAGTTTCATCTTGTGTTGTATTTCCCAACAAAACAGACATAAAAACAGGTGATTTCAGTGAAGCCAGTGTAAACCCACCGTTCAGAGCCAGACTCTCATCTTCAGATCAGTCAATACAACAAATAAACTGTTCTTTTCTGCTGGTTTCATGGTGGTTTTGTTCTAACCAACGCCTGTTAACGGTGGTTCATACATGGGATTATTATCCTATGAGTCTGCTTTGTTTGGAGGTAAATACTGCCTAATATGCCTTTAATATTTACACTCAAAATCTCTGTGACGTTATTAGCACATTCCTAAAGCCTTAAACCCTTTAATGCTCTTTAAATAAACCCAGGAATATAAGAGCTGATTTCCTTTTGGTTAAAGGAAACCAGTACAGTAATCAGTACCAGTAATCAGTACAAACACAGATTCACATACACTGTAATAATAATAATAATAATACGACACAGTATTTATGGTTATAGCCAGTGGTTTTGGCCCAAATTCAAAACCACATTCAATTTTTTCTGCTCATTTTGAGTCTGTATTTTCATTCCTGTAAACCACGGGTGTAAAACTCATTTTAGTTCAGGGGCCACATCCAGCCCAATGTGAGCTCAAGTGGGCCGGACCAGTGAAATGATAGGCATTAAAACCTATAAACAGTAATCCCAATTTTTTTCTTTGTTTTAGTGTGAAAAAGTCAAATTACCTGAACTACCATGTACAACCTGACATTTTTAAAGAAAAATAAGTGCAGTTTCAACAATATTATGTCTCGGCATATTATTAAGACTTATTAAATACACAAAATGTTTAGTAACAGGCAGAATATGGTTAAAATTGCACTTTTCTTTACAAATTACAGGTTCATATTTGTTCAGGTTATTCACATTTTATTGTGAAAGGATAGTTTGTAAATGTAAATATTTTCATAGTGTAATTTTATCTTTTTCACATTAAAAATGTGTAGTTGTCATTATTTATAGGTTATTATACTATTATTTTACTTGAGATCACATTAGGCTGTTTGTGGCTCCTCAACTAAAATGAGTTCAACACCATTGTCTGTTAATATCTTCAGTGTAATTTTTGCAAATTCATCCCACGGACCGGATCGGACCCTTAGGTGGGCCAGTTTTGGCCCATGGGCCGTATGTTGGACACCCCAGCTGTAAACAATGACACAAAGTATTCAGTTTTGTTCTATTTATATCTGTCAGTATTAAATATTATTTGGACTTTGCAGATGTTGCATTTTGTTGATGTGAAGCGGCCCGGTGCCGTCTGGTTCTGGTTTTACTGCAGCGTTGTGTGTTTTAGTGAAGTGGATCTCCAGCTGGTGGACTGGGTGGACTGGGTGGAGTCTGGGTGTGGTGGCTGCATGGCACGCTTTAGCGGCTGTTTATAGCAGCTCTGTGGTTTCCACAAGCCCAGCACTTTCCACCGCCTCCCCCTCCAGCCCCGTTCTCCCTCTGACACCCCCCACCCCACCCCCCACTACTACCACCATCACCAGGACCCACTTTATGTCTGTATTAAAACGACTCCGTGAACACGCCGGCCTGAATTATGAGCCTGAAACAGCATCATTAAAGTGTAAACATGAGCCCCTGCAGCGATCGGCCATAAATCCTCTGATAGAGGGTTTTTATGTCGATTCTGCAGGATCCGAATGCAGCCCCATGTGATGTAGAAATATAAAATATAGAGTTAGAGCCTGAAAAACAAACAAAATACACTATATGGACAAAAGTATGTGGACATGTTGAATTCAGGTGTTTCTTTTCTAACAGGTCTGGGATACAGAACAATAATGACAAATGTCAGAATATTGTTTTATATTGGGATAAGTGTCATCGCATTGGTTAGTTTGGTTTAAATTCTCTCAATGTTTTTTTTTGTTTTGTTCTGTTTTTTATTCATAACTATGATTTTAAATGTTCTACCTCTAAATGTATAAAATATTTTTAGTGCTTTAACTGTAAATAACAATTTTTCTACCACAACTAAACACCTACTTTCTTCACATCTCATTGAGGAAGAAAAATCTCCAGGTAAACTTTAAGGAAATATTGATGTTTTTATGCTATATGGACAAAAATATTGGGACACATCATCTCTACAGCTGTAAGATGTCCAGTTCATGATGATTTGACATAGAAACAGATATTTCCTTAAAATTTAATGAGAGATTTTCTTAAGTGAGATATAAAATTATAAAACTATATTATAACATTTGTCATTATTGTTTTGTAGCCTGGACCCCTGTTAGAAAACAAACACCTGAATTCCATTTCTACAAGATTCACTTTGTGTTTCGATCGTTTGGAAAATGGAGTGAAAGAAGAGAAGCTACAAGAAGTGGACGAACAACGATGTCCATTTGACAAATATTCATCTCGTTCCTTAAAGGTCTTAAATTAAAGTTTAATTTAAGAGCTGATATTTATTTCAGAGCTGATATCTAGACATTTTCCATGTTTTCTTGATAATAACTAAAATCACTTGAGTTCTTACATCAGTATCTATGGCACTGTACTGACAAAAACAGTGCTTTTAGGCATTCCATGTTTTCTTTTCTGTCTGTTGTAGTCACATGATACACACAGGAGTTAGTACTTGATTACATAACCATTGTTTTTGATGACTTGTGATGGTCTAATAATTTTTTTTGTGACTGTACAGTGACACCAGTTATCAAAAGCATCCATTTTGGTGCTGTCATCGCAGACGTCTTTAGATGAAACTGACCAGATCTGAAGTCACTCTGGATTATTCTCAGCAGGAGTTTGTTTTGTTTTTTAAAGGTATAACAGCAAAAATGGAGCCAAAATCACTTCCTGTTGTGTTCAGATTGTGGCTACAAGAGGCTTTTTTTTTAGTCTGATATATGTGTGGATCTGGTCTACATCAAACCTCAAGCAGGGGCTGAATTTTAAGTGTTGAAGGGGGTGCTACTGAGCCAATTCTGCCAAAACATACAGCGACAACACTTATAAAAAAGCGTCCATTTTGGTGCTTTAATTGCAGATGTCTGACCAGATCTGATGTATTTTTAAGTATAAAAGAACAAATGGACCAAAAATCACTTCCTGTTGTGTTCAGATTATGGCTCCAAGAGGCTTTTTTTTGTCCATTTGGACCTGATACGTGTGTCAACCAAAGCTGGTGGATCTTTTATGTGGCGCTATTGAGCTACCTGAGTTATTCACTGTGTAACCATGGCAGCACCAGTCTCCAAAAAGTCACCATTTATTTCCTCCGCCAAGGAGGTTATGTTTTTGCCAGGGTTTGTTTGTCTGTCTGTTTGTTTGTCTGTCCATTAGTGTGCAACATAACTCAAAAAGTTATGGACAGATTTTGATGAAATTTTCAGGGTTTGTTGGAAATGGGATAAGGAAGAAATGATTAACTTTTGGGGGTGATCCGGAAGAAATCCTGGATTCTGGATCACTTTGAAATTTTCGTTAACATTGTGGTAAATGGGGCCAAAATTTTCGTTTCCCAATATCTCGCTTAATTATTGACCAAAACTCATGAAATTTAACTCAGGAATTGACAATGGGGTCCTCTATCACATTTCAAAGGTTGATCTGGATCTGATCCAGAAGGCGGATTTTATCTCAATTTATATAAAAAATGGGGGTGCCCTTACTTTTTGGCCTACTGTGCCTTTAATATTAAAGGTAGAAATTTCTGACAAGCGCCATCGTGTAGCTCAGTCAGTTCTGCATCGGGAGTATGCCACCGGATTTCATGTAGCTTTAATACTTAAGGAGCTGGATCCAGAAGAAAACCGCCATTACGAGAAATGTGATTTTCGTGAATAACTACTGAACTAATAAGGATATAATTATGAATCCAGTTGCTAATGGTATGTTTTCATGGTCAAGGAATCTTAAAATATAGGTAAAATAAATATGGGACTAATATTTATGGTGGAAATCACAATATGGGGGAATTGTGCAAATCTCATGCAATTTGACTCAGGGATTTACAATGGGGTGTTCTATCAAATGACAAAGACTGATCTGGATCTTTCAAAAAGTTATGGACAGATTTGGATGAAAATTTCAGGAAATACTGATACTGGCACAAGGAACAAATGATTAAATTTTGGTGGTGATCGGGGGGGGGGGGGGCACTGATCTGCCTTGGCGGAGGTCTGCGCTCTCAGAGTGCTTTTCTAGTTTATCTATGTGAGATTAAACTGAACAAATCTGAGGTTGACCTTCAAGGAGGAGTTTGTTAAACTATGACTTAGGGAATCATCTAAAACAGAGCTAAAACAGCCCAGGATGGTGGACTTCCTGTCAGATTTGGGGTTCGGCTCCCAGGCTTGGTCCATTTATCGACTGCATTTAGAGAAACTTAATGTGGGGTTTAATATTATCCATTTTCTTTGTGGAACCGTTGAACCATTTTGCCACAAGACACAGATAATTTATATTTTTGTAACGTCTGATGCAACTCTGGAGTTTTTAAGCACAATTCGCCCTCAGAAATGTGACTGTTTTCATATTTTACAGGACGTTTCTACTCGAACTGTAAATATAAACCTGAACCACAACAGTTTCACCAGTGTCAGGGTGGAGTTTCACAAACCACTTATGTCATTCAGTGCCAGTGTTGGTCCCAGGATAATTCAGCTCTGACCTAAAGTAGCCGTGGAGTTTATTACAGGACAGTCTGTTCTGGTCCAGGACACCGTGGTCTGGAGGACTCTGGAAAACCTCCGGATTCCGACTGAAGACCATGATGTGGATCGACAGGGATAGTGGTTAATGAACACGCATCAGGATAAAGGACAAACCTTAGCTTCATTCTGGTTTAAAGGATGAATGATGGAGAAAGCAGACGGATTATTTTGGTTTTAAGTTATAAATGAAAGATGTACGAAGTCGACAGATACAGAAAAAGACTGAGATGATGATGAGACACAACAAGATTGAAATTTCAGAAGAAATGCAGCAAAACAAAGATGATGTAAAACAAAAATAGCGAAGCAAGATGGGAAATACGTGAAAGATTAAAAAAATGAGATGTAGACAGTGAAACAAGACAAAACCATGAAAAAGATGAAACAAAAGCTCATCTCTGATTTTGTGATTTAATCAAAATAAAGAACATGAAGGTTCAGACTCAAGAAGATGAAAATAATGAGACGTTTATTCAACATCCACCGGCAACCAAAACCATCTACTGATCTAAACTATTTAATAACTGTTGATCCACTAATCCTATCAATCCATGTAAATAATTGGTGTAAAATACAGTTATTCAATTTTTCATGGTCATCAGATATGACCCATTTGGACGTTCAGAGGCTCCGTAGTTACCATGGAAACACCGTCATCTTCTACAACATTGATTCACCACTAAAATCAATACAGTGGATGGTCACACTGGGTTAATGTTCAGTTAATGATAGATTTGATGAAAAAGTCACTTTTTCTTCAGTTTTCTCTATTTCTGATATAATAATCCTCACTTTCACGCAGCAATCTGAGCTTTTATGAACATCTACATGATCAACAAATTAAATATAGGAAAATACATGATTTTCTCTGACAAAACACAACATACAGAAGATAATGTTATAATGAATGGAGATAAAAAGTTTAATCTAGAGAAAAATTAATTTGGGAACTACAACAAAAGTAACACTTGGTCTTTATGGATTAAAGTGACAATGAATATTTTATTCACATCTGACGGGTAAGATGTCAAACATGTAGTGACTTATGTATTTAACCCTTTATAGTGCACTCAGAAATACTCTGAAATTCAAAATTTCAACCTTAGTGTGTCATTGGAGAACATAACAAGACTATTACTGAAGTGAATTTAAAAAAAAAATGTATTGTTAGGTAGAAAGTCAAGGACAATTAAGTTACCATATTTGGTTCTTTAAGTGGCAAAAAAATACAAATCAACAAGTAAATATAAAAAATACAGGAAAAACACATGTCACTTGAAAGAAACATGTATTTTAGAACATTAGTCCAACATAAGTGCTGATCCAGACCCCTGTCCACATCTACATGATCCCTTTGAACATCATTCCTTACATTAGTACCATTACTTCATGGTACCGAACAAAGCAGGTACACTCACTGTTCATGCAGAGGTGGACCTTACAGACCCTGGAGACCACATTGGACCTTACAGACCCTGGAGACCACATTGGACCTTACAGACCCTGAAGACCACATTGGTCCTGAGATTGTTGACTCACTGCAACTGCTGCGGTCACTGTCCTGTAATATATGCAGAAATTCCCAACAATAGTCACTTGCCGATAAAGGGTTAAGATGTAGAGAGGAATAATAAAGTATAATTTCCTCAGATTTGTGAGTTAAAGAAGATGAATAAATGTCCAAATTTCATTGTAATTTGTCTGAAGTGTTGGATCAGTGGATAAAACATGGCAGGTCTTCGGGTCTAACAGGCTTCAAGATCCTCCATAACATGGACCGACGTGGATCACCCAGACTCTGATCCATGACTCTGAGTCTGAACCAGCTGTGGGAACGGTCTCATCCTGCTCATTTGGACACAATCACAGTATTTTCTGGGTTCTGGATTTGAAGACCTGTCCTTTTCCTTCAGATGGAGATAATCTGGAGGACAAGGAGATTAGACCCAGATATGAGTCAGTCTGAAGAAACGCCTCAGTGTGAATCAGACGTTTGATGATGGAAGCAGCAGTGGATTATTTCCTGAAGGGCCCTCTCATCCCTCTGGGAAAAACAAAACCAGGACAATGTCCCTTTTGTCCCGCGAACCTCCAACTCTGGGGCTAAACTGTGCTTTTGTGTTGAGAGACGTTTAAGGAGCTGAAGTGAACTGCAGGATGGTGGATTCACAATAAAGGTACAGACGGTGATTCAGAGACAGTCAGAGCCTTCACACATAAATAACACAGAGCCAAGCCTGGAAGACCAGCATCAGGGAATAATAGGCCCTGATAATAGGCTTTAAATAGGTACACCAGTTAACTGGTGCAGATAGATGAGGTGAAAAAAAGCCAATACAAAATATGATGAAAAAACATAAAAGACACAACAACGTAAGAAGATGAAAACACAGATCAATCTACCAATTGAAGCGGGCGGGACTTTCACTGGAGGAAATCCATATATGACTTACAGTTGAGGACAAAATTATTAGCCCCCCTATGAAATTTTAAGTTTCTTCAAGATTTTCCTAAGTACTTTTTTAACAGAGCAAGGAATTTTCAACATAGCATTTCTGAACATACTAGTTTTCTTTAGAAGGCACAAATTATTTATATTTGCACACCAAAACAGCATTATTTAGAAAAAAACTAAAATAACCAGGGACATTATTATTAGCCCCCTTTAAGAAATGACCATTTATTAAGTCATGCCACAAACCACTTTTGTGCAATGATGTGCTGTAACTTCACAGGTGATGTGTTTAAAAGTGATCAGGTGAATCAAGTGATTTCACTTAACATTTAAGTTAAAACATGGTATAAAAGCCTCAGTATGGCTGAATGAGCTGTCAGTTGAGAAAGCACCATGCCCAAAACTAGAGAAATCTGTTTGGACCCGAGAAAAATGATTATTGATGTAGACAAAGCAGGAGAGGGATGCACAAAGCAATCCAAGCATTTCCAAGTGTCAAGAACTGGAGTGAGAAGTATAATCCAGAAATTTTAAAAAACAGCCACACAGTACAGAACAAGCCTTGCAGAGATAGGAAGTGAAAGATTTCAAAGACCCTGGAAAGAAAACTAGTGAGAGATGGGTCTAGAGACCCCAGAACAACTGCCAAGACACTGGTGAATGACTTGGCCACATCAGGAATCATAGTCTCTAAGAAGACAGTCACTATAGCTCTGAACTGGAATGGACTGAGAGGATGCAGACCAAGAAAAACTCCACTTTTGAAGAAGAGACACCTTTAAGCCAGACTTAAATATGCTCAGGGCAACCTGGAGAAACATTATGCATACTGGAAGTGTGTCCTATGGTCTGATGAGACAAAACTAGAGCTCTTTGGCCATAGAGGCAGCGTTTATGTTTGGAGAAAAAAGGGAGAGGCATAGAACCCAAAGAACACCGTCCCTACAGTGAAACATGGTGGTGGGAGTATTGTGTTGTGGGGATGCTATAGTGCATCTGGAACTAGAAATCTGGTCAAGGTGGAAGGAATCATGAACAAAGAAAGATGTGGAGATTTTGAAAGAAAACCTTAAGCAGTCAGCAGTAACACTGGGTCTGGGTCATTGCTTCATCTTCCAATATGACAACAATCCAAAACATACATCTCTCTTGGTGAAGAGCCATCTTCAGAAGACCAAAGTGAATGTAACTGAGTGGCCTGGGCAGAAATATAAAGAAATATTTGTGAAATTACAATGCATTTGCAAATGTACTTTATTTTTCTGTGAAAAAAAAAAAATCTTTTAAAAAATGGAAATTTTATGGTTATTCACAGTTAGTTTTTTCATGTTATTTTAGATTTGACATGTAAAATCAGTCTATTCTTGTCATTTCATTGATATTTTCCTGTGTCTTAAAAATACAGGAAAAATCTGTAAAATAAACAGTGAAAATCCTGTTAAATTACAGATTTTTTTTTTTTTTTTTTTTTTTACAGTGTACTGTATTTTACACCCTTTTAACCCATAAAGACCCAGTGTTACTTTTGTGGTAGTTCCAAAATATTTTCTCTCTATTTAACCTTTCTTAAGTAATTTATCACCATTTATTATATTATCCTGTGTATTATGTGTTTCTTCAAAAAAAATCAGGTATTTTCCCATATTTAATTTACAGATCATGTAGCTGTTCATAAAAGCTCAGATTAAAGTTTGTCATAATATGAGAAACAGAAAAATTAAGAAAAAGTGACTTTTTTTTTTTTTAAACAAAATTTAACATTAACTGAACATAAACCCAGTGTCTCCATCCACTGTCATTGATCCAACTCCATGGGTTTTACTGGTGAATCAATGTTGTAGAAGATGACAGTGTTTCCACGGTAACTACGGAGCCTCTGAACATCCAAATGGGTCATATCTGATGACCATGAAAAGATGAATAACTGTATTTTACATCAAATATTTACATGGATTGATAGGTTTAATGGATCAGAAGTTATTAAATCAGTAGATGGTTTTGGTGTCCAGTGGTTGTTTGGATCTTTATGGTTAAGTTGTCTTTTCTCGTCATTTTCATCTTGTTATTTTGGGTTTTTGTGTTGTTTCCATGTTGTCTGATGGTCTTTATGTCATTTCCATCTTTCTTCTCTTGAATTGTTTTCATCTTCTTACATCTTTTGGGTCGTTTTCATTTCATTCCTGTTTTTTCTTCCATGTTCAAACCTAAGGTCAGTTCATCCTTAAAGGTTTCCACGTCTGATCCAACTGATGCAGATGTTCAACGTGTTACTAATCCCCCTTTTCTCATCCGTCTGTGACTGGACCAACGTTCCTGAAGTGATGACTCCACATTACATTAACAAAAAGACAGAAAAGACAGGACGGCTCATCCTTCCTGTTCGTCTTAAACAATGAAGGCAGGAAGTGAAGCCATGGCGACCACTTTAACTCTATGATGGCACATGAGCTCATGTGGCCCCGTCTTCCTCTGTTCCTGTCCCAGTCCTGGACCCAGGCCCTGGACTGGGATCCGGGGCGTCTCCTGAGACCCGGAGCCCCTCCCTCAGATGGACAGGAAATCCCGTACAGAGACGAAAGTGAATGAGCCAAAACCCTGACTCAGAATACGAATAAGAGGTAAAAGGTGAAACGGAAAAGTACAAGAAAACTGATGGAAAACTGTCAAAAAAAACCAAACAATGAACCAGTTACTGTCAAAATCCTGAAGGGATAAATGAAGATTTAATTATCAAGCATAAAACGTGACAAGATCTAAAGATGGGCGATACTGGGAATTTTGGTATCAAGTAAATACAGGGCTAATATCGCCGATACCGATACTTTTTACTCGAAATGTGATGATCATTGAATAATTTTGTGATTTTGCCTTTAGTTAGTTGATTGACAAGACAAAGATTTTAGGCAAATAAACATGTTTTTTTTTAATTAACAAACTACAATATAAAACAATTTAACAGTATAAAAATAAAAATTCCCCTTTTAAATTTGTGGTGCTACCACAGTGGTGAATAGCTATTGCATACATCACATGTGGCAGTTTCTCTGTCAGCTGCAGTGAATAAGCTCCACACAGCACTTCTCTGTCTCTCCGCCATCATGGGCTGCTCTCAGTCAGTGCTCTGACTCTCCAGTGGGGGGGTGGGGGAGGGCGCTGTTTGAAGAAGCTACGCTCACATGAACTCTGTGAGGAAATTTGCATAATTTCCTGGACGTATAGAAGAGAAACTGCAACAAAAGTATCCACCTCATCATGCTAGTATCGATCCGATACTTACACTCACCTTGGTATCGATACTATTGATATTTAGATCAATATGCCCGGCCCTAACAATGTCCCCTGATATAAAAACACATTTGCTACTTAGTTTGTTATAATTTGTCTTATATGTCTTATATGTTCTTAACCAGTACTGTTTCAACATAACCTATAAATAATAATTCCAAATGTTTCTCTAACAATATTACGCCACAGCTTCTCATTTACGCATGTGCATTAATACACAAAACATTTACTAACAGACAGAATATTGTTAAAATTGTTGAAACTGCACTTCTCTTAATACATTTCAGGTTACTCTTTTTTTTTTGTTGGAAGATAGTTTGGAAATATAAATATTGTCATGTAATTTTACTTTTTTAGGCTAAAACAAAGAGAAAAATTCAGAGTTGTCATTATTTATAGGATATTATAACGGTATTTTACTGGTCTGACCCACTTGAGATTAAATTGAGATCATCAGCCTTAATTGTTAATATCTTCAGTGTCATTTTTGCATTTTGCAAATTTATCCAACGAGCCAGATTGGATCTTTTGACGGACCAGTTTTGGCCCATGAGCCGTATGTTTGACACCCCTGGTCTTAACTCTTTAACATGATCACAACACACTATTTCATTATTCACAGAGACATTTAAAAACATCTCAGGCGTATTTAGCATTTCACAAACCTTTTCAACTCCTTATTTCTTCACTCCTCAAACAGAAAACAGGTCGTCTCAGTTCACAAACCCACTGGACAAAGATTAAAAACTACATTTTATCTGTAGCTGAAAGTTTTTTATTAATTAAAATGACCAAACTTATTGAAAGACATAAAAAAAAAATGAAAGCCATAAAGGTGTAGCTGAAGTGAAGAAATACAACCTGAGTAAAGAGAAGAGCAGTTTATCCATTATAAAACAAAATGTAATGAACCACACTGTCCCCCGGTGGTTAAACACTAAAACTGCACCCACCTGTTAACAGTTGCCTCCATAAAAACATGAACATTTACAGCTAAAACTAACAGGAATTAATGAATTAAATGTAAGCTGTACTCTTTCTCTGCATCACACAAGCTCCAAAATCTAACCGCTTTAATTTGAGTCTGAATAAAATGTACATTTCTGTTTCAAATTAAATGAAAAAGCATAAAATCTCCTATAAGTCTCAGCAGATGTTTCAAATTTATTCAGTTTCTAATTTGTGTTGAGGTTTAGTTCAAGCTCTTAGGCAAGTTTAATGTTCTTCTGTCTCCTCTGAGGATCCAAATCAGAATAGAATAGAATAGCCTTTATTGTCAATTATGTGTACAATGAAATTAGGAGTGCTAGTATCCAGTCAGTGCAACAAAATGAATCAAAAAAACAACAAAAATATGTCAGAAAATAAGAAAAGAGCAAATATAAAATTGCAAAAAATAAAATGAGAAACTAGAATATAAAATTTCACAAAAAGTAAAATAAGAATAGAAAGGTAGAATAAAAATAGACATAAAATATGAATAGACATAATATTAACAATATTAACATTGTGTATATCTCTATAAAAATAGCACATTTATTGAATAAATCTTGCATCGTTATTGCAAGAACTGGATATTTGCATGACTTACTGCACATAATTCACCTTATTCATCAGGAAGAAGAGGAGGGGGAGGAGCCCAAGTGTGGAGGCAGGAAGAGGGCGGGGCAGTGGTCATGAAATCAGACTGTGAAGCTCCTCTGTCATCACATATGAAAACTGCCTGTAATGCTCTTATGATATTAAGACAGACTGAGGTGAGTCTGATCCAGCTCAAACATGAAGGTCACGTTTGCACAAGAACCTGTCAAGTCCACCAACCTGGACCCCAGCCAGTCTGAGGGTGGACCAGAATGAACTCAACAAAACCAGGACCCTGCAAACACATGCTTTGATCAGCACAGGTGGATCAGAGTGTTTGTGTGTGGAAGTAAAGCCACTGTCTGCAGGTACAATATGGGCTGATGGCGCCCTCTGCTGGATGAATCAGGTCAGACAGTTGTGATTTATTTCACAACATTTTCCCGGTGAAATGAAGGAAAACCACCAGTGGCGGCATGGGGGGGCAAATGCCCCCCCAGTCACAACCTTTGCCCCCCCAGTTGCCCCCCCACCCAGATTTTGGCAAATCTTTGGGAAAATTTGGGCAACGTAGAAATATGAAAAATCCGTCAATGAAAGCGTACATAACACATTTTGATCCATTTATAATCCAACCAGGCAGACATGCAGAGGTTGTTTCTTATGAATAATATAATTATAGGTTCATAATGATATGTGTGCCTTCAGTTCTGGAATGGATTCATACCTCTGCTTGTACTGCATTCATCTTTCTTCTACATAAGAAATGTAAAGCAAAGAATTAGCACGAGTAGCATAAGGACTAGTTTTTTATGTTTTGAACCCACCTATTAATTACAAATAGTTTTGTTAACTGTTCAGGTCTGTTTTACCACTCAATTTAAATTTCTGCTAGAAGATTATACTGGTCGGTATGAAAGTGTACCTGAGCCTACAGATGTTGTCAGTGATTATATGCATGTGCATGTAGTGGAAGCCATTGTATACATACGTTTTGTTTGATTAGTTCGTTAGGCTAATAGTTTTATTTTGTTTTTCACATTTATTAACTTGCATACATTGGCATTGCTGTTTGTAAAGAAGTGAAGAAAGATGAGAAAGTAGATTGTACCTATTAAATAATCATAACAGAAAGTCTGAGTTGTTCATGCTGTAGTTTTAAAAAAAATACCTTGAATACATTAAGTTTTACCTGATTTTGCCCAAAATTGCCCTCTATATAAAGTGTAACGGATAGGCTATACAATATATATATATATATACAGGGTGGGGAAGCAAAATTTACAATGAACATTTAGTTGTTTTTTCTCAGCAGGCACTACATCAGTTGTTTTGAAACCAAACATATACTGATGTCATAATCATACCTAACACTATTATCCATACCTTTTCAGAAACTTTTGCCCATATGAGTAATCAGGAAAGCAAACGTCAAAGAGTGTGTGATTTGCTGAATGCACTCGTCACACCAAAGGAGATTTCAAAAATAGTTGGAGTGTCCATAAAGACTGTTTATAATGTAAAGTAGAGAATGACTATGAGCAAAACTATTACGAGAAAGTCTGGAAGATACTATTAAAGAAGAATGGGAGAAGTTGTCACCCGAATATTTGAGGAACACTTGCGCAAGTTTCAGGAAGCGTGTGAAGGCAGTTATTGAGAAAGAAGGAGGACACATAGAATAAAAACAATTTCTATTATGTAAATTTTCATGTGGCAAATAAATTCTCATGACTTTCAATAAACTAACTGGTCATACACTGTCTTTCAATCCCTGCCTCAAAATAGGGCTGCTCGATTATAGAAAAAAAATAATAATCACGATTATTTTAGCAATAATTGAAATCACGATTATTAAAAATGATTATTTGTTAACCTTAAAGTTGTTTATTTTTTTTCTTGCAAAGCAATGTAAAATATACTCTTTAAACATAAATAAAGCTTTTAACCACTAAAACAAAGTATGTTCACTTTTGTATGAAACAAAAAATCTTTGAATGCAAATAAGTGTACTGTAAATTCAAGTATGTTTCCTTTTGTAAACAAATAGTGCACTGGAATTAAACTGCTATAGACTAGAACTGTAGCAATAAAAAAAAAAACCTCACGTAAAGTGCAAATTATAAATTCAAATATGTTCAATGTAGTATGAAACAGTAAATTCAGTGGCGTGCCGTGAGGTTTCAGTTCAGGCCTTCTGTATACATCAGCCATCTAGAATACGTACGTTAGGGTTATATGGGTTCGGGTTAGGTTAATATGGAAGTTACAGCATAAAGAGATTCGGAGACTGAAGATTGCATTGCGGACGAAGTTCTTTTTATGTGTTTTAGTTTTTCATAAGATTACAATAAAGGTGGCGGTTGTTAAACTTTAGATGGTTAAAAAGGTTTGTTGTGTTAGCGGTCGGTGCGGACACAACTACGAAACACTT
The DNA here is from genome assembly GCF_902148855.1 of Sphaeramia orbicularis. Classification (NCBI taxonomy): domain Eukaryota; kingdom Metazoa; phylum Chordata; class Actinopteri; order Kurtiformes; family Apogonidae; genus Sphaeramia; species Sphaeramia orbicularis. The sequence goes on from NC_043964.1 coordinate 8,367,707, forward strand.
TTTGCACATGATGTGTTTTTGCTCTTCGTCTTCTTCATCAAACCCAAAGTGATTCCATACAATTGAAGTTGACTTGCCTTTTTTGTTTACCAAGCACTTCTGCTGTGATTCTCCCGCCGTTTTTCCAGACCGCTAGGTACAACTTTCCTCTTGGGGTTGACCTGCCAGCTAGCAGGCAGCTGTAGCTTAGAGGGGGGCGGGGCAGAGCAGCTCATGGTGGCTTGCGTGCGCGTGAATTAAAACAACTCAAAATTAATAATCGTTTTTTCTCGATTACATAATTTTTGTAATCGTTGCGTGTAATAATTGAAATCGTAATTGAATTTCGATTAATTGCACAGCCCTACCTCAAAATATTGTAAATTTTCCTTCCCCACCCTGTGTATGTATATATATATATATATATATATATATATATATATAGATAGATAGATAGATAGATAGATAGATAGATAGATAGATATATCAGCCGCTAAAGTGCAAAGCGTTAATTTCGCACTGTGCACAAAATTTTTTTGTCCGCGCCCCCCAACATTTTCTTTGCCCTCCAGCTGCCCCCCCCCACTTTTAAAATCCTGGTGCCGCCACTGAAAACCACAAACCACAAAATGATCCAAACTTACTGAAGTCACTCAGAATTCAGTGAGTAATTAATAGGGTTTTATTTCTACCAATATAAGGCCTAAATTCTCTCACATAAACCAGATTCATGTCAAATCAATGTGGAGAGCATCAAAACTAAAACAGTAAAATACTGTAAGTGATGCTAAAATATACGGAAACACATATTTTCTTCTGTAATATTTTCTCTGAAGCTGAATTTACCTTCTTGTTTGACTCACAACCTCCTATTTCTATCATATTTGTCTTAATCCTAACAATTTTTGACCAGTTTAGCTAAAAAAAAAAAAAAAAAAAAAAAAAGAAAGAAAGAAAAAAGGCAATTCATCTGCTTTTTACTTTATTAAATATAAACTTCTTTAGATATCAGAGAACTGGAACAAGTTCTTATGCTGCCCCTGCAATGCGTTCACTTGTGCAAAGCCCGACAGCTAGTTAACAGTGCAAAGTCCTCCAATAAGCACACAAGGCTTGGCTTTTCTTGTCTTTTACTGAGGGTTTTTGTATTGCATTGCATTACACTCCATTTCGCTCTTTTCGTTTCACTTTACTTCATTTCGCTCTTTCATATCACTTCGTTTCATTTCACTTCACTTCACTCTACTGTAAAACTGTAACACAGAAATACAAACATACATCAGTGTACTGATGTAGAAATTATGTCAAACACAAATTAGCGGTCATGACTAACACTGTATGCCACATGGGCTAGCTTATCCAAACGGCTACAAGCTAAAACGGTTAGCAATTATTAGCTAGCAGGAACATTAAACAGAAACATATATCTATAAACCACACTGCGGTCTACAACATGACATTTCTCTAAACATAAAGTATGAAGCCTTAATGACTATCGCTGCATATTACTCACAGACACAGAGTCTCCAAGGCCGAAGCATATCAGACGGCATTCAGCAACAACTGCTATCAGGAAGTCTGTCTCGTACTGCGCATGTGCGCATGACTAAACTGTGGAATTACGTGAATAATTACTGTGGCCAGTAGGTGGCAGCAGAACATCAATTATCTCAGAGCAACTACTACTTTACATTTGTAAAAAATTCATTTTTAACCCTTTTTTAACCTTTAATTACATTATGAACATGACTTAGAGACAGCACAGTTCTATTTGCGTCTAATTCTTTTCGATTAGTTGGTATCAGGCATAAAACATAATTTTATTCACGAAAATCATAATCTTAAAGTTTCACCTTATATAAATTTGATGTATTTTATCTAAATCTTTAACAGACACCAGCAAAAATGTAGTGTTTTTACACTGAATTGGTAGAGCCTCATTTATTTATTTATTTATTTGTTTGTTTATTTATTTATTTATTTATTTATTTATTTATTTATTTATGTCATTGTATTAAATAGTAATAAAAAAAAAATGTTCATATAATGTTATTCTCTTATTCTAAATAGTAACAACGAATAATAGTCTAAAAAACCCTAAATCAGAAAAGCACATATTAAGTACCACAGACTTTTATTTAACATTATGTCATAGATTTAACATTAAACTTCAATATTGTGTAAATTATGAGCATCATGTCTTCAAATGAATTTCAATCCACTGATTAAAGGCAGTTTTGTTTTGTTTTTATTTATATTTTGACTGTGATTTCATCCATTTTTGTAACATACATTCATTAACACCATCACATTAAATCATCAGAACATGGCTGTGAAATGTGTCAACACATGGACGACCTTCTGCTCTATGTTACATGACATTTACACTTCATGGATGTTGTAGCTGCAGCGCATGATTTTTTCACTATTTATACAAGAAACAGGTTATTTACTTCTTTTATTAATGGACCTCTTTATTACTAGAGGGTTGTTTTTTTTTCGGAATAGTTAATAATAAGGTTATTTATTGAGTTGTTAATACATCAGAAATCATTAATAAACATGATTCAGATGGATGGATGATAATTCCAGGTAAATATTACGGTATGTAACCTGCACACTTTACTAGCATTAACCCTCTGGTGTCCGGGTGAGCATATTATGAACACTTTGCACTGCATGTTATAAAAGCTCATATTATTTTTTACAATTTTTATTAGGTCAGAATTTAAAAGTCATTCATTTTTGCATGATTTTTAACAATTTTTATTGATTTTTTAATTTTATTTTTGTATTATTCTGATGCAGCCACTTAAATCAGCACATTGTAACATACTTGTCTGTGAAGTGAGTAAAAAATGCACATTGACGCATTTTAGAACATTTGACCTAGCCCAAAAAATAATAATGCATATTAACCAAAGTGCTGTCAGTCATTACGGAGCCCCCTAAGGGACACTGGAGGGGAAAAGAATGATGAATGGAAAAAAGAGACAAAATTTTTGTGAGATCTTGCAGTCTTCCCGGTCATCTATGCACACAACGGAGACAAAACAGACATGATGATAGAGTGGGAGATGTTTATTGAGTTTTATTTTGACCTAGGCCTAAAATACAAAGTGCAAAGTTTTTTTTCTCCACCCCATTTTGCAAGATCTTGCAAAAATTTGTCTTTTTTTTCACCCATCATTGTTTTACCCCCAATGTCCCTTAGGGGTCTCCGTAAGTCATTGACATATACCAGGCTGCAAAAAAATAAAAACTAGAAGCACTCGGGGAGTGCAGACCTCCGCCAAGGCAGATCAGTGGCCCCCCCCCGTGGGCCCCCCCCCATGCCCGATCACCACCAAAATTTAATCATTTGTTCCTTGTGCCAGTATCAACATTTCCTGAAATTTTCATCCAAATCCATCCATAACTTTTTGAGTTATCTTGCACACAAACAGACAGACAGACAAACAGACAAACCAACGCCGACAAAAATGTAACCTCCTTGGTGGAGGTAAAAATAAATAAGTAATCCAATTTTATATCGTTTATGTATTTATGTATTATTTATTTATTTATTTATTTATTTTTTAGTTTAGTTTATTTCGAATATGCAACAAAACAAAGTAATCTTACTTTGTCCTTAGAAATAAAACAGATAGTAAGAAATCATGGGAAAAAAAACTGCATACATATACATGAAAGCAAAGCATGACTTCATTTACATATTCAAAAAGGAGCGGGAGGAAGTGTAATTCATTATACTTATTTAATCCCACCTCTTCTCCATACAACGGTCTATCTTTTAGCTTCCTATCAGCATAATATATGAGAAATCAAGTCCCTTAGATCTCTTATGAGTAATTAACTTCACTTATCATCCTCACATACACATACATACACCCATATTGACATACCAGAAAAGTAAATAAATAAATAAATCAATCAATCAATAAATAAGTACTACATACATACATACATACATACATACATATATAAATCCTTGTAGGCAACACAAATGAGTAAACAATAGGACAAAGTAAACTTTGAAAAAAAGAGAAATTTTTTTGGATCAAAAAATAAGGTTGGTTTACATTACAAACGTGTCATTTCAAGGGTTAAAAATAAGACAATTATTGAGTGTTTGGTATTTTTGGTTATGGCTTGAAGTAGATGAAATACAAAAAAAAAAGAAATTAAAAAGTAAAAACTAATTATATGTTCATGAAGGGCCTCTGTGGGCGGGAAAGCAGAGGGTTAATGTCCAACAGTACAAGCAGTCATAACAAGAACATTATAAATATCATTACCTGCATGTTGGTAGAAGTGACATGTGCTGGTTACCATGGTTACAGCCTCTGAAAGGTGAAGATGTTTTCAGGAAGTGACTCATTCACATCTTAAAATGTCTCATTCTTAAAAAATCAGTACATCCTGTTTATTTCTGCATATAAATTAAACATATAAAAATACCTGATTTCACTGGAAAATGCCAAATGCAAATGATAATATTGGAATAAATGGTGATAAATCACATAGGAAAGGTTAAATGTAGAGAAACTGATTTGAAAGTTGTCAGTCTTACATGCTCAAGTTAACTTAATGACTCTGTTTGTCTCATTTTCTCTGGTTATAATGAGTTTGATGCAGCGACACAGTTCCTTCGAACAAGCATCAAAAATAGGAAATGTACAAATCTCATTTCACTGAAAAGCTGTGAACTTGTGTTTAAAGATGGATATGTGTCTGAGTCAGTTTCTTGCTCTGGAACTCGTTTGTATTCACGGCCTGTGTTTTTCTGTTTTCCACTCGTCTTTGTTTTCTGCCTCGGTCTGTTCTGGGTCGGTCTGTCTGGACTCTGTGTGGATGGACTGGTGAGCAGACGGTCCGGGTCTGGACTTGTGTTTCTGATTTTAGTGTCCTCTTGGGCCAAGCATGGTCATAAAGAACACTTTATTCAAGAGTCAAGATTGAAGACTCCTTTTATTGTATATATAAAACATACACAAAAAAATTCTGATGTGCTTTATAGAGATGATATTTCTTCGGTAAAAAAAAGAAATACACAATGTGAAATGAAAAATATTTAAATAGTGTTAACCCTGTAAAACCTGACCCATTAAAAACTAGCCACAAAAGTCACATTTTTTTGGAATTGACATGTTTATTAAACCTTTTTGCAAAATCCAAGCAAATCATTTTGCCATATTATTTTGCTTTATGATATATTTTTGGATCGCATTTGATACACTGGGCGTTTTTATAAAGCACCTTATACACCTGCACTATCAAATTTAATACACGTTTTAACACAATTAACTGAACTATAAACAATCAGTTATCAAGTAAGTATGCATTGCTTCAGTACATGAAGTAAAATAAATAAATAAATAAATAAATAAATAAATAAATAAATAAATAAATAAATAAATAATATCTATCTATCTGTCTGTCTGTCTGTCTGTCTGTCTGTCTGTCTGTCTGTCTGTCTATCTATCTATCTATCTATCTATCTATCTATCTATCTATCTATCTATCTATCTATCTATCTATCTATCTATCTATCTATCTATCTATCTATCTATCTATCTATCTATCTATATCTATATATATCTCTCTATATATATATGTCCTTGCTTGAAAATAATTGAAGACCTTCCTGCAAAAAGTGTGTGTATGATTTAACTCTTTAAAACCTGATGTGTCATCGCTGATACACCCTGTGCATATGCAGTTTGGATGGATGTAACTCTTTCACTGTTTGTGAAATTGAAAAAATTCTAACGGTTTCTGAAACCTGAGACATTGCGCTTTATTGGTTTTATTGAGTCATTACGGTAATTTCACTCACACCTGTACTAGAAGCTGGAGAAGAAATCGTTTTATCAATTTTATAACAAGCACTAAGTTGTAAATGATTGTTAGATTTTGACAGATCTGGGAAAAAAGTACTTTGGAAAAATGGGCAAACTCACTCACAGCATATTTTTAATCTTTTTATAGTCAAAGACAAAAAAAGTCCAGGCAGGCCATTTTAGGCTTTGGGTTTAAAGGGTTAACAATAGCGACCATATTGAAAAAGACAAAAAAAAACCCAAAAAAAACCCCAAAACAAAACAGTCCTTCCACTGGCTGCAGTAGGATGATAATCCACCAGGGGACAGAAAACACGTACTGGGTCATATACAACAGGTTTCTAAGGCAAGTGTTGATCTTGTTGACAAGATAGAGGTCTCAGAACCTGGTGTAGCAAATATGATACAAATGGTTTTATAGGGTAAAAAAAAAAACAGTTAAAAAACAAACACAAGCACATTGTTGATTTGTCATTATTACACTTTGTTGATTATGATTATTGCATATTGGTGGTGTTTCAGTATTATTATTGTCATCATATTTTCCAGCTCTACATGGTCCATACAAACCCATGTGTCCATTTCCTTCTTTCCTTCCACTGGGGTCAAACTGGCCTTTACCTGAATTAACTGATAATTACACACATCAACCCTGACATTAGTTCAAAGTGAGGTTTCATGTAGCGCCTTCATCTCTGTGAACATAAATTAATAAAGGTTTGAAGAAAAGGGCAGGAGGCAGCGTTTCATCGTCTGTCTTTGATTCTGCCGTTGAAGATGATGCCGATTCAGACACAAGCTGCTCAGAGCATCATTACTGCCTTTGACCTGAAGCTGCTTCAGTGGATGGATGTTAGAACGACGATCTGAGGGAACGGCCATGAGGTTTAGAGGTGTTCATCATAGAAACAAAGGCTGGTCTGAGTGAAGCTGACATGGCGTCATCAACGTAAACTGACTCAGAAACAAAATGTTTCAATTTGAAGCCAAAACTGAAACGGTCCGTCCACTTCCCTCCAGGACACTGAGGTGGAATAGACCTGGGACACCCTTAACCCTCCTCTGTCATAGAGGCCCTTCAGAAGTGTGTATTAATATCAAAATATTATTCATGCAGTTTTACCTTTTTTACATTTTATTGTATTACATCAACTTGAGCCATAAACAAAAATACCAAATACACAATCATATTTTAATCCTTTACATGTTGTGTTTGTAATGGAACCATTCAGTATTTTTAAATGCAAAAAACCTCCTATTACGTTTTTTCTTTCAATATACAAAGTAAAAATTTGATTACTTGTTTTTTTAAATTTCTGCTGCCTGGCATATGTCAATAGTTGCTTTTCCATTGACCCTCAAGTTGTGCGAAGATAAGCTGCGTGTAAAAATTTACCTAATGGAAAAATGACAATTTCGCCAAAACTCTTGTTTTTCGATTACAAGTTTTTGCGCTGGCAAGAGGTGGTTTTTCAGGCGTAGCGCAAATGGTATGTCACACGAAACTGCAATGGAAAGACCTTGTTCCGCAACTAGAGTCACGTGAATAAAAAACGAAAAACAGATGTTGACGGACGTTACGACAAGCAAAGAAGAGTTTTAAAAGAAACATGGTGCGTATGTGTGGACACACCAGAAAACAGAATCCTTTTTTAATTTAGTATCAGATAGAGGGGTAATATATATTAATAATGAATATATCTATAGCTTGAACTAAGCAAAAAAAAATAAAAAAAATCTTGAATTAAGTTAAAAAAAAAAAAAAAAATCTGCCAATGGAACAAATGAAAATTATTTTGGTAAGATTTCTTGAAATAAGATTTTCAAGATCTATTGTCTAAAAATAAGTTCTTCTATCTCACTAACAAGTTACTCTTTACATGATTATGTCTTATTTTTAGTGTGATGAGATATTTTGATTAGAAATGAGAAAAATACACTCGGTAAGATTTCGATTTTTGCAGTGTAATGTGAATATAAACTATAAAAATAACACACATAGATTCTTCATTAAAGTATCAGTAGAACTAAATCCATTAAATTATTGTTTTTCTTGTATTTTTTATATGTACTTGTTTTGTTGTTTATTTGTTTGTTTTTTGCCACTTACGAGCAAGGAACTAAATATGGTAACTTCATTGACCTTGATTTTCTACATGATTATAAAAAATTTTGAAAAATTTCATGGAAGTAATGAGTATTTCTAAGAGTGAACTATAAAGGGTTAATGTGAATGTGAACTATAAAACTAACACATAGATGCCTCATTAAAGTATCAATAGAACTAAAGCCATTAAACTATTGTTTTTCTTTTATTTTTTTATATATATACTTGGATTTTTTTTTTTTTTTTTTTTTTGCTTGTTATGGGCAAGGAACCAAATATGGTAACTTCATTGATCTTGATTTTCTACATGACAATAAAACATTTTGAAAAATTTCATGAAAGTAATACAGTCTTATGTCCTCCAATAACACACTATGGTTGAAATTTTCATCTTTAACCTTTTACATGAGTCAAAATGCAGTCAAAATCGGTCAGTGATTATGTTTTTTAGAGGTTTTCTGCTCAGTAAAACCAGCGTCGGTGTTGTTTTTCAGTGTCTGGGCCTGTGTGTTTAATCACAGTGTTAATATTCTGAGCAGTGAGGGGGGTCAGGAGGATCATATCAGGGTTTCCTCAGATCTGCTGCTGCTTCGAGTCTGATTAAAGTGTGTCTCTGCTGTCCATCCGTCTCCTTCCTCTACAGCCGCGGCTCACTGTGCGACCCTCCAGTTTGTGCCTAGAGGATGCTGGGTAATCTGCCGTGTGTCGGTCGTTTATCCTGCCCTGTCTCTGCACGTTCTGCTCTTGTCCTTGTTATTTAGATGGCAGCCAAGAGGGTTTTAATCATTTTAATCATCTCCAATGTGGAAAAAAACACATGCGATGATATTTACGCTGTCACCGCTGGAAAATGTCAAATGAATATTATAAAACATTCCGCCGCCTCAATTAGCAGGATGTTTGGTTTGGTGGGAGGCAGACGGAGGAGAGCGTTGGCGGACATAAATATTCTGCTCGTGGCAGTGAGAGAAGTCAGAGCGGAGTGAGGTTGCAGTTTACTTTGCTTCAGTGCACGTGGCCGTGCAGCGGCACAGCGGCTGCACGTGGCGTCCTCGTTTGTTGAGCTGTGGCCTGTGGGGGCGGCGGCGGCGGTGGCATTCTTTGCTGCTGAAAAGAACACACGCTACATGGCAGATGTTCACGGTGGCAGATGTAAAAGCACTGCTCACCTGGTTTATCTGGGGGGGGGGTACAGACCGGTTTGAAGGGCTCTCATTGTCCCCTTACATAATACAAACACTTAAACACAGTCAAAGATGTGTTTTTTTTCCAGCTGCAGTCACTGTCAGATCACAGAGAAAACCCTGGAGATGAGGATCCTGTTAGTTAAACCTCTGGTATCACAGAGGCCCTTCAAAACCACCAGGAACACATACAGAATGTACACACATGCAGAATGTACACAGAATCGTAGTAATGAGAAATATTTTTCATACAGTTTGTTTTTAAATTTTAAACTTTTTTTGTATTTCATCAACTTGAGCCATGAATAAAAATACCAAATACTCCATAGCTGTGACATTTTCAACCCTTTAAATGCCATGTTTGGAATGTAAACAAACCGTATTTTTGGTGCAAAAACACGAAACATTTCCTTTTTACCCTCGGCCCTCATTGCAGGATATTGTCATTGGTTCGTCGTCTATCCGTCTGTATGTGCCAAAACTTTGGCATGCACTTATAAATTAGGCCACTGGGTGGCAGTAGTGCGACTGATAAGTCAGGCGAGGGTTTTCAAGTTCCTACACGTTATGTTTTTACTACGTCTGTCTATCCATTCAAAGACATAATCACATTATCTGAAGAATGCATTGCAATATCTGCACAAAATTTATACTGTGGATGCATCTTTTCATGGAGCAGAAGCCTATTGAAAATAGGTGACCCTGACCTACTTTTTCAAGGTCAAATGGCCTTGTGCAGTTATAAAAGCCATTACCAAAGACAATAATGCACTAAAAACACAAGGCCTGTGCAATAATCTGGGACTATTTTATGCAGGAATGGCTTAAGTTATGATCACTGCATATTTTTTCAGGAACTGTGGTTGTGGAGTATGAATGGAATAATTTATTATTGAGTATTTATTGGTCTTATACTTTTTTTTTTTATGGGTCCCTGGTTTTACCTTGTGCTTAAAATTTTGTTGTATTTTTTTGCAATGACAATAAAAGGAATCTAATCTAATCCAATCTAATCTAATATCTGAGTACTTTCAAATATAAATATGTATGGAATATGTTTTACACAAATTCAATCTAATCTAAATTATAGGGCAGTAACTTTCAACAGAATTTTACACTATTCTTGGCCGTGGGGGATTAAAAGTGGTTATGTTTAATGTTTCTATCTCCAGTCATCATGAACAGAACATCTTACAGCTGTAAAAATGATGTGTCCCAATATTTTTGTCCATATAGTTTATAAACATCAATATTTCCTTAAAGTTTAAAGGGAGATTTTTCTTCCTAAGTGAAATGTGAAGAAAGTAGATGGTTAGTTGTGGTAGAAAATTATTATTTACAGTCAGAGTGTGAAAAATATTTTAGAAATTTAGAGGTAGAACATTTAAAATCATAATCATGGATAAAAAACAAAACAAAACTAAATCGATGTTGAGAGATATTAAGTAAAAGCTATCACTGATGATAACAACTGAAACAAAACTAACCAATGCAATGATATTTAGTTTAGTTTATTTATTTTGAATATGCAACAAAACCAAGTAATCCCACTTAGTCTTTACAAATGAAACAGATTATAATAAAACAAAACAAAAAAACAAAAACCTGTACATATACATGAAAGCAAAATATGACTTCATTTGCATATTCACATATATTATATATTGTATATTGCATATATCACAATATAGAACTATATCATAACATTTGTCATTATGATGCTATAACTCTGCTCTACCTAATTTATTTAGAAAGACTTAACACCATATAGACAAAGTGTCACCTGTATATTCTGCATGTTTGACACTGGACTCGCGTTGTGTGTGTGTGTGTGTGTGTGTGTGTGTCTGTGTGTACCTGTATAATTGATATGTGTATTTACCTGAGCGCCTGACAGAATGTAAAACCAAATTTCGTTTTGCAATGACAGTAAAGTTCATTCTATTCTATTCTATTCTATTCTATTCTATTCTATTCTATTCTATTCTATTCTATTCTATTCTATTCTTGTTGTGTATCTTGTCCCAATACTTTTGTCCATATCTTGTATCTGAACATCTAGTGTCATTATATAACAGCTGTTCGGTTTCAGTCCTGGAAACAGAGTCTGGTTTTGGGTTCAGATCAACAGGCCCCAGACAGGAACTGGCATCTGACTCCTGGTGAGATTAAAACCTCTGGATGCCAGCCTGGTGGGGGGGGTGGGGGGGGAGTGCAGTGCTACATGGCATTCTGGGAGATAGCTGCTGTAACCTTGATGGACGGAGCTACAGCTGTTAGAGGACTTTTTCTTATCTGCTGGTAAAGTACACAACAAATCGGAGGCTTTTTGCTGCTTAAATCCCTGAGTGGACGCTGCAGGAAACAGGCCGTCCACTGCTGTCAGGTTGTTTTGACTCAGATAATGCGAGTCAGAGACGTGGAACAGCAGGTACAGTTAACGTCCTCCTGTTTCCCTTTAACCCTGGGATCTCATTACTCCAACCCGAGGAGAATTGATGAAACGACGGCGCTATGATAATGAGCCAACAGACGACTCATTATCAGCTCTCAGGGCTCTGACGGGAACCCCCTGGTCCCAGATGAATGTCCTCCAGCACAGTTTGTCCCGGAGACAGATTTATACAGGACCGAAGACGAAGGACGGACTCAGAAATCGACCTTCAGACGGAGCAGGACAAAGGACGACCACGTCTCTGCAGAGTCTGACACTGATTTTACTGTCATCTGATGAGGAAAAGTCCTTCTGCACTCAGTTTTAGTAGAAGTTTAACCCTTAAAGACCCTTTTGGTTACTTTTGTGTCAGTTCTCTAATGAATTTTTCTTGATTTAACCTTTCTTAAGTGATTTATCGACATTTATTATAATATTATCCTGTGAATTTTGTGTTTTTTCAATAAAAAAATCAGTCATTTTCCAATATTTAATTCACTGATCATGTAGACCAGGGATGTCAAACTCATTTTAGTTCAGGGACCAAATGCAGCTCAATATGATCTAAAGTGGGCCGGACCAATAAAATAATCTAAATAATAGGATAAGAACTGACAAATAATGTCAACTCCAAAGTTTTTTCTATGATTTTGAGAGAAAAAAGTAAAATTCTGTAATGAAAATGTTTACATCTATGAACTGTATTTGAACATAACATGAACAAATATGAATGACCTAAAAATTCTTAAGAAAAATAAGTGCAATTTTAACAATATTACGCCTTAGTTTATCATTTATATATATGCATCACAACTTACAGATCACAATGGATCTACAAATAAACAAAACGTTTAGTAACAGGTAGAATTTTAAAATTCCATATACTTCTCTTAAGACATTTCAGATTATTCATATTTATTCAGGTTTTTCCACATTTTTTGTAAAAGGCTAGTCTGTAAATGTCAACATTTTTGTGTATTTTAACTTTTTTTTTTTTTTTTTTTTTACACTAAAACCAAGAAAAAGGTTTGCGGTTTTCATTATTTATAGTTTATTATGACAATATTTTACTGGTCTGACTCACATTAGATGAAATCGACCTAAAATGATTTGAACATCCTTGATTGTTAATATCTTCAGTGTGATTTTTGTATTTCACTAATTCATCCCTTGGGCCAGATTGGACCCTTTGGCGGGCCGGTTTTGGCCCCTGGGCCACAAGTTTGACACCTGTGATGTAGACGTTCAGTCAAGCTCAGATTAAAGTTGAGGGTTTTATATCAGAAAGAGAGAAAACTGAAGAAAAAAAGGACTTTTTCCATCAAATTTATCACTAACTGAACATAATAAGTGTGTCCATCCACTGTCATTGATCCAACTCCATGGGTTTTAGTGGTGAATTAATGTTATAGAAGATGACGGTGTTTTCACAGTAACTACGGAGCCACTGAACGTCCAAATGGGTCATACAGGGGTTGGACAAAATAATGGAAACACCTTCTATGATGCCACAATGTTAGGTGTTTCCATTATTTTGTCCAACCCCTGTATCTGATAACTGTGAAAAGATGAAAAACTGCATTTTACACCAATTATTTACATGTATTGATAGAATTAGTAGATCAAAAGTTATTAACCCTTTATCGAGCAAGTGACTATTTTTGGTAATTTCTTCAAACATTAAATATGGGGCCAATCCCATGCCTCAGTGAAGTCCTGAGGCATGTTGTTTTTTATAACATCATACAGTGATTCAAAGAGATTTTATAGACATTTTGAACCTGGTTTCTACACTTAACCCATAAAGATCCGAACATCCACTGGTGACCAAAACCATCTACTGATTTAAACTGTTTAACTCTTCATAGGACACTCATTGAAATACTCAGAAATTCAAAATTTCAACCTTAGTGTGTTATTGGACATCATCATCTACCTCCTCTTGCTGTAAAACATCCCAGCAGCACTTGCTAAAAAGTAAACATATGCAATAGAACAACTGTTATAAGGTCATAAACTGACAAATATCACTCACATTCACTATTTACAGCTTCAAAATGTCTGTAAAATCTCTTTGAATCAATGTATAATGTTATAAAAAACCAACATGCTTCTTGACCTCACTGAGGCATGGGATTGGCCCCATATTTAATGTTTAAGGAAATTACCAAAAATAGTCACTTGCTGGATAAAGAGTTAATAACTTTTGATCCATTAATTCTATCAATATATGTAAATAATTGGTGTAAAATACAGTTCTTCATGTTTTCATGGTCATCACATGTGACCCATCTGGACATTCAGAGGCGCCATAGTTACCGTGGAAACACCGTCATCCTCTACAACATTAATTCACCAGTAAAACCCATGGAGTTGGATCAATGACAGTGGATGGACACACTTATTATGTTCAGTTAGTGATAAATTTGATGAAAAAGTCCTTTTTTCTTCAGTTTTCTCTCTTTGTGATATAAAACCCTCAACTTTAATCTGAGCTTTAATGTTTGAGGAAATTACCAAAAATAGTCACTTGCCCGATAAAGGGTTAATAACCCACTTCTTGTTTCTTCGTCTTTTTATACAAATTATTTTGTTCATTTTGTTGATTTTTTTTTCAGTGTTCTTCATTTTATTGATTACTTTGCTCACTTTCATTAGTTTTGTTGATTTTTTTGGGTCATTTCTTCTTTTTAATTAATTTTATTGACTATTTTGTTTTCCATCATTACCTTTATTGATTAGTTTATTCACTGTCATTTATCCAATTGATTTTTTTGTTCACCATCATTAATTTGATTGAGTATTGATTTCTGTCCATGTTCTTTTTTTTTTTTTTTAAATGTTAATTTTCTGTTCTATTTGATTGTTTACTATCTTTCACAACATTGAATCAAAATGGAAAAAAACAGTCCAACCTTCATTCCTTTTTTGGCAGAAGGAGAGAAATGATTGAGTGTTGATGCTGATTTGAGGAGACAGATGAACCTCTGGGTTTTAATCCAAACATCTGAAGACATCACTTTTATCAACATCGACATTTCATGGAGAGAAGACGTATTTTATTCCGTGCAAAAACCAGACAGATTAATCAACATCGAAAGGAATGGTTCCATTTTACTGCCGATCTAAACAGTCTGAAGGCCTGTTTCATCTTTAATTCAACACAAACTGCCTCGATGACAGATTGTTTTTGTCTTATTTATGTCCAGATAATTACTGAATGGACACACTTTTCTGCATGTGACGTTTTCGTCGTCAATGTTTTAAGGACGAAGACAGAGGATGGAGCTGCAGCAATGGAATGATTGGAAAAAAAGAGGTGAAATTCAAGATGTGAAGCTTTAAGACAGAAGCAGAAAATGGAAGAATCAGCTCTGACATCTGAATTAATGAAGCTGTAATTGCATAGTTACAAAATCAATGCCGTTCCTTCCTCCCCAGCTGTGGTCTGGGCTCCACTCCCCTGAGATGAACTCGTCCTCCTGCAGAATAACAACCACGGCAATGACACCGTACGATGAGTCATGGACATGATCCTCTGACGTCACGGCGCTGAAGGAACAGATGAAGACGATACAGAATCTACGAAGCCTGCATCAGGTCTGGACTCTGTTCGGAGCCTTGGAGCTTTGTTTTCTGCTACTCGGAGATCATTAGTGTTCCCTTCGGGGTCCAAACACCTCAAAATTCAACCTTTGACCCCAAACACAACTCAGTGGTATAATAACTGACCCTGATTTAAGAAGATATCTCCAGAATACAAACACTCAGACAAACCATAGTGTGTTGGACTGTGACGTCAAGACCCATGATGCACAGCAAGTCTTTTTTTCAGAAAGTGTTTTTAAAAATGTGCATTTTCTGAGAGAAACAGAGATTTTGCTAAATATCCATTTTTTGTGAGCAGGGCAGTAGATTGAACCCATCATCAGTTTTATTGTGTGAAAATACTGATTAACAGTCAGATGACACATATAATTTTAGCAGTATGTTCATATTGATGGTCTAGGATTAGGGTTGATTTTAAGGTGATTTTAATGGTACAACCAGGTTAAACACTAGACTTAGACTTTATTTGTCATTCCAGATTTTTCAGCAGGCAGCAGCAATAAATACAAACAGGTACTATATATACAGGTTAATATACACAAGATAGAGTAAATATGCGTATACAAAGTATTTAATATAATATACACAAAGAATATACATAAAGATTATAAATAATATACACAAAATATACATAAAGAATATAATGTATGATACTGGGTTTAGTCAGAGAAAATGATAGAAGAAGAGTTTCTAATCAACATAAATCAGGTGGCAGTTCTCATTCTATAACAGGTTGTCTGGTAGTTTTACCAGTGCATACATTTTATTTTAGACAAACTGGGTTTTTAGTTTTTTTCTGTTTAGTTTTAGTGTTACTTTACTTTGAGATTTATTTAATTTTAGCTAATATTAATGGTTTTGTAGATTTTTCATGGTTTTTAATATGTAAAGCTTGTTTATTTACTTAATTAAAGTAAAGTGTCATCAGCAAATAGTGATAGACATGAAAATGCAACAAATAAATCACAGATGTTAATAAATGAGGATTACTGCAAAAAAAGGTAAATATAACTGATGAGGTCATTACTATATTGGCCTTTTAACTGGTTATAGAAATAGACATACACAGGTGAATGCTCGGTACACAAAGCAACACAAGACATGTGAATTGACATTTTCTATTTTTCACCCAAACTGGAAAATGTCAAGAGCATGGTGGGAACATAAGGGTTGGATGTGGATGAGAAAAGAGCAGCAAAGTGTCAAGACTGATGATGTTTCATGGACGACTAAGGAGACTGAAATTTATTGAACATGTGGTGGTTTTGAGCAGAGTTGAAGTGATTTAAGAGATTTTTACAGAAAAAAAAAACTGTTATAGAATGATTTTATAAGGCTGCAATTTGTACAGATGCAATTTGTAAGTGTTAGTACTGTATAATAGACAATGACATTAGATTAAAAAAAAAAAGGTAAAAAAAAAAAAAAAAAGAAACATTCTGTAGAATTTCATGCCTTAAGATGTAACAGAGACATAATGATCAGCAAATCAGAAAGAAAAAAACAAACAAAAATGGCCTGAGGCGTCCTTAAGGGTAAAGATAAAAAATGAAAACTAAGCAGAACAGCTAAAAAATGCTAATTCAGTCTCCGCTGAATTTTTCTTTTTTGTATTGTTGTGACTCTATACAGACACTTAAAAGAGAAAATCATGATATTTTAGATTAAAACCATATTTAAAGGTGTCCCCAACACATTCTACCATCTACAGAATTTGGGATGTTCCGTAAGTCACTCCTCCAGGATCTGCTGCTTCTCCTCTTGCCCTAAAGATATGCACTTGGGTTTTTCATTGACCTTAAAAAAGGCTTTCATACAGATGATCATAACAGTCTCATCAATAAATTGGAAAGGTACGTGATCAAAGGGATGGGACGGAGTTGGGTTAAGAGCTTCATAGGAAACAGGGTACAGTAGGTGAGCATATATAATACATGAGCAGAATATATGGTGTACCTCAGGAATCTGTTTCGGTTCCACTGTTTATTTTCTATATAATTGATTTATGCAAAGTGTCATTATTTGTCAACTATTACATTAATAACCAACTGTTTATTTCTTCTTTTTATAAAATCGTTTTGTTAATTTTACTGAATTTTTAAAAAATGTTTTTCCTTTTGGTGATAAATTACCTTGTTTTGCATTTATTTAATTGATTATTTTGCTCACTTTCCTTAATTTTGTTGATTATTTTGGTCTTTTAAATTCATTTTGTTGACTGTTCACATGACTATTATGTCTTATATCTTTACTATTTTGCTCCTTTCCACCTCCACCAGGATCTATGGTTTCTCCTCTTGACCTAAAGATACGCACTTGGGTTTTTCATTGATGTTAAAAAAGCTTTTCATACAGTTGATCACAACAGTCTAACCAATGAATTGGAAAGGTATGGGATCAGAGGGGTGGGACTGAGTTAGGTTAAGAGCTTCTTAGGAAACAGGCTGCAATTTGTACAAATACAGGTGAACATAAAAAGAAACACATGAGCAGAATATATGGTGTACCTCAGGGATCTGTTTTGGGTCCGAAACTGTTTATTTTATAAATGATTAATGTAAATTGTCATTATTTGTCAGCTATTACATTAATAACCAACTGCTTGTTTCTTCTTTTAATAGAATCATTTTGTTAATTTTATTACATTTTTAAAAATGTTTTTCATTTTGGTGATTCTTTAGTTTGTTTTGCATTCATTTGTATTTATTTAATTGATTATTTTGTTCAGTTTTCTTAATTTTGTTGATTATTTTGGTCTTTTAAATTATTTTTTTTCACTCTTCACCTGACTATTATGTCATCTTTCCTCCTTTCCAACTCCTCCAGGATCTGCAGTTTCTCCTCTCAACCTAAAGATACTGAACCATCCTAACAGTGATTGGCACTTACAGCTGTCAATCATTATCTATCCCCTATGATTGGATCCAGAGGCAGTGCAGAAGTTTCCTCACCTCTCAGACCTCTTCAGTTCTAATATCCTGAAGGGTGATTATGGAAGTGACACCCACTGATGCTGAAGCTGTAGGAGTCTGTGAACACATCTCCAGTGTCTCCTTGTAATTGCAGCCGTTTTTCTTCCCTGTAATCAAACTCTTTACATCAGCACAACATGACATGAAAAATACCGTGTCTCATTTCTGATTCTGCCACGCCAAGGATGCTAAATGAAATGATGATTAGATTCTGTCAACACTCACAACACTGATATTACAGATTTGACACTTAATACGATGAAACCCCTCCAACAAAAATGTGTTAGAAGTACAGTGAGTAATGAGGAGGATGTAAACACACAGGTATTCACTGGCGTTACCTCTGCCCTGCACATTAACCTGTTAAACTCTGGACCATTTGTCTCAAAGAAACATTTCAAGGTAACACAAAACAAAGGATTAGTTGATACTAGACGCTTCTTTCATATAAAACCAAGTTGTGATCAGAAAACAGCAAAGATAAGACAAAAGTTATCATCATCGCTTCATAATTCGACATTTATTTTTGCTCTTTTTGTGTCATTCAGTGAGTTTTATTGATAGAAAATAATACTCGTACTGTTGTATCTGCTTAGTGTTAGCTTAGCGTTGCAAAGTTTGTCTCCTAGGTCTGTTTTTATTAAATTATTCATAACATAAGCTGGTCTCAGACTGTTTGACTGGTTTACATATTTATACATTTAAGTGTTTGTTGCTTAGATTGTGTTGTTTTCTGAAAATTAGTTTTGTTGAGCTTTCAGCTGATGTTTTTTTTTGTAACGTGGATGTATAAAATGTGTATGTTGTTACAAGTGTTACATAGCGTTACCATGGAAACACAGATGGATGAGTTTAACCCTTTATTGGGCAAGTGACTGTTTTTGGTCATTTCCGCAAACATTAAATATGGGGCCAGTCCTGTGCCTCAGGGAGGTCCAGCGAGGATACAGTGATTCAGAGAGATTTGATAGACATTTTGAAGCTGTAAATAGTGAATATGAGTGATTTTTGACAGTTTATGATTTTATAACAGTTAACAGTTGGAACAGCTACATGATCAGTAAATTAAATGTAGGAAAATGAAGGATTTTCACTGAGAAAAGACAAAATAAAGAGGATAATATTACAAACTAGAAGCACTTGGAGAGCGCAGACCTCCACCAAGGCTGATCAGTGGCCCCCCCCCATGGGCCCCCCCACCCCCAATCACCACCAAAATTTAATCATTTCTTCCTTATCCCATTTCCAACAAACCCTGAAAATTTCATCCAAATCTGTCCATAACTTTTTGAGTTATGTTGCACACTAACGGACAGACAAACAAACAAACAAACAAACAAACAAACAAACAAACAAACAAACAAACAAACCCTGGCAAAAACATAACCTCCTTGGCGGAGGTAAAAATGGTGATAAATCAGTTAGAAAAGTTAAATATAGAGAACAAGAAAAGCACTCGGAGAGCGCAGACCTCCGCCAAGACAGATCTGCGCCCCCCCGATCACCACCAAAATTTAATCATTTCTTCCTTGTGCCAGTATCAACATTTCCTGAAAATTTCATGAAAATCCGTCCATAACTTTTTGAGTTATCCTGCTAACAAACAAACAAAGCAAAGCGATCACAGTACCTCCTGGTGGAGGTAAAAATCCACTTGTAAACTGCCACAAAAGTTGCACTGGGTCTTTAAGAGTTAAAACAAACACACAGACTAATCATTAACTTGTAAAATTATCTTTTAAAAGGACAAACAGTGTATGTGTAAATGATATCGCAATTATAACCAGATCAAAACATTATTCATCTCTTTCTATTGATCACTTTTTGTTTGTTTTCTGAACTCAGGTCCCATGATGCACAGCAAAAGGGGGGTAGGCCTTAAGCTGTCAATAGGTGTATGTGATGTCATTATTATTTCCTAAACTCATGATTAAGTGTTTTTTGGAAGGTGTTTAAAAATGTCACATTTTCTGAGAGAAACAAAGAGATTTAGCTAAATATCCATTTTTATTGTGAACAGGGCATTAGATGATGAGTTTAATTGGTTTTTATGTGTGAAAATACTGATTAACAGTGAGGCAACACAAATAATGTTATCAGAATGTTCATATTGATGGTTTAGGGTTAGGATTGATTTTAGGGTGGTTTTGATGGTGCAACCAGGCCAATGTTTGAACAGTACTGAGTAAAAGACAGACGCAAGAGTAAACAATTTATAATCAACATAAATCAGTTGGAAGTTTTACCAGTGCATACATTTTATTTAGAAAAACTGGCTAGTTTTTAGTCTTTTATTTTTTAGTGTTAGTTTAGTTTGTGATTCATTTAATGCTAGTTAATGTAATGGTTTTGTAGGTTTTTCATGGTTTTTAATATGTCAAGTCTATTTATTTACTTAAGTAAAATAACATGTCATCAGCAAACAGTGATAGAAATAAAAATACAACAAATAAATCACTGATGTTGATAAATGAGGATTACAACAATAAAAGATGGTAAATATAACTCATACAGTCATTATTATATTGGCCTTTTAGCTTCTTTTCTGTTTATACATCTGTATTTAGTCAAATATTAATTAGGTTTCATTCATTTATTCATTCATGACCAGTTCTGGAATCCATGTCCAATAAGGTCACATTACAGAGTCCACAGCCCAAAGTCTAAACCACAATTTAATCCCTGTGATCAACAGCTCAGCTTCACAGAACAGCAAATCAATAAACCAAACCGCAGCGTCATGAACCAGGACATTTCACTGCAGCCGGAACTGAAACTGAAGCTTCCATGGTTTCCAGACAGCCTCAGAACCCATGACAAAATCACAGTTAAAATAAACCTTTTCCATTCAACCTCCTCCTCCTGCAGCAGCAAAATAAGACACACTGAAAACCATTGATTTCAATGTGCATCGGAGTCGCTCACATTTTGCCCAGAACATGTTGTGCTTTGCTTTCAGGCCTTTAATCGTGTTGCATTTGAGGACATAGGAGAAATGGGAAAAAAGTCCATCCTGTTCGATCTGAGTCTGTCGTTCCTTCTGCCGGAAATTCTAAACAACAAACACTTCATTTCCTGAATCTGATGATTTTTTATTTACAAATTAGTGTATTTTTCTACATATAGCAGGGTTTCATGTATCATGTTCTGCTTTCTAATGTTTAGTCTCATTGTTTCTCATTTAATATTAGTTTAATGTGTCTATAATCATAAAGATTTACTGTAATGACAAACCTCTGCTCATATTTAAAACCTAAAAACGTATCACGCACATGTGCTTTGGAATGATGTTAAGGAAAAAACTAGAAGCGACTGAAAACTAGAATAAACCCACAATATAGTAAAATATTGATCAAATGTATTACAGACATTAAAGATCCTGAGAGGCAGATAATTGTGTTTATATGAGCTTATTATTCATATTTTCAATGCAAAAATGGTTTGTTGATGCATTAATATATTTTTAAATGTCTGTATTATCAGTTTTTCCCTCTTTGACTGATGAAGTTAAATATTAACAGGAAGAATCATCTATGATTTGAGGCACTAATGACATTTTACAGATAATATATCATTCTAAAACAAAACCAAACACCAAGAAGCCACCACTCATCTCAAAAGTGGATTATATAATATGAAGATTAATTTTGGACAATATCTATAAACCAACTCCAAGATTTTTTCCATATTATTTTTGCTTTTTTCATCCTTTGCTTGTTTTGTTGTGTTATTTATTTATTTATTTATTTTTTACCTTGTTTGGTTTTCATATTGTTGTTTATCTTGTGTCTATTAAGTCATTTTTGCTTTTTTTTCCTCCATTTTTTATGCTGTTTTTTAGTCTTATTTCACCTTAATGTTTTAATGATATTAGTCTTATTGACTTTGATTTTAACGATGAAATTCTGAAAAAAAAAAAAAAAAGCTCCCCATCTTTAAGATATTACTAACAACTAAAATGGAACTAAGTTAATCAGTTTCAACTCTAAATCTAAGCATAGAGAAGTTCACCATTATTCATCATGACCACTTTTATTGTCTTTTATTTTCTAATTAGTTTTTTCTTTTGCTTTAATTGTCTATATTTTAAGGGCATGACTTTATTGATGCAACAGCCCGTCACTGCAGTTTGATCAATGCATTTTTTTTGTTTTGTTTTTACTGAGTTCGACTCTTATTTTATACAAATGGAGCACAACAGTTCAATTATTTGTGCAGTTTGACAGTTTTTTCTCCCATTATTTTGTAATTACAGTATTTTTCTAAGAAACGTTCCATCTCAAGGCCCCCCTGCTGCTCTCTGAGACCCCCCTGTTGAGAACCACTGCTACAGATCCATATTTGTTCTTATTTTACTTTTTAAATGTATTTTGCTATTCAATTTCACTGTTTTGCTCAAGGCTGTATTTTTATTTATTTATTTATTTATTTATTTATTTATTTACAAATTTTATGAAAGAACCATAATAATACATCAAACATTACAGACAAGAGGCAATATACAAAATATAATGAAAAGACAGAACAGTTATTGGGGAGGTAATCATTTCATTTTAAATATTTCTTGGTGTATTTTAATGTTTTTTTTTGTTTGTTTGTTTTGTTTTTTTTGCTTGTTTTGTTGATTATTAGGGATAAGAAAATTAAAAATAAATTTTGGATACACACTTTTTCAAAAATTCATGTTTATGAATATAAGTAAGTAAGTAAGTAAAGCTTTATTTATATAGCATTTTTTAAAACAAAATGTTACAAAGTGCTCCACATAAAGGAGAGATAGATCAAATCAAATTTTAAGCCAATTTACAGAAACCCAACAAAATCCTCCAGGAGCAAACACTTATGTAATGTCCACTTATATAATATGTAACTTCCCCAATAAAATACAAATATTGATCATAGATGATATTTTAGTATGTGTGTATTCAAAATGTTTAATTATCTGTCATTTTTATTGTGTGTTTAATTTGGAAGGAATACCGAGTTAATAAATTCCCACAGTCTGTGAAGGCGTCTCCGTCGCAGAGCAGCGCACCGTCGCTCTGCGCTCTGATTGGCCGCAGCGGCAGGTGGGCGGGGCCGGCGGCGGAGACAATAGAGTGGGGCTCCGGCGGAGGTTCAGTCCGGGTAAAGTGTCACAGAGGACGGACGGTGGGTGTCAGTGGTCACGGTCCGGCTCCGGGTTCCGCTTCCTGGAGGATCCGACGCGTCCTGGAACCAGAGGCCGGTGCGTGTGGACGGACTGACGCCGCAGGAGACGCATGCACAGCGGCTTTACAAGGTGAGATCCGACCCGGTGTGGAACCTCTTATTGTCTGCTCTTTAAACCCGGCTTTGTGTCTGCAGAGAAACCTGCAAATCTGCTGTTTCATCGCGTCTTTAGGCTCATGTCAGAACCAGTCCTGGTGTGTTTCCATGCACCAGTGTTTCCCATTCACACTGAGGCTGTTTGAGCTGGAATCATAACCTTAACTGGAGTGATAAATCAAAAATATTCTGACTATAACCATCTTTTTATGAGTTGGTTTCCATAGTTATCACAATAAACGTCCAAATCAGTTTAAAGGCTGATTTATTGAGCCTTGAGTCAAAGTTAAGAAACCAAATCTGACAAAATGAGAATGATGTAAAGGATGTAATACAATGAAAACAAGAGAAGATACAGGCAAAAATGATAATATTATTAAAGATGTGAACAAAGTAAAAGACAAAACAAGAAGAAAATAATGCAGAAGATGCATCACAAAGTATGGAGCTCATTTACTGCCTATTTTAATTCAAATAAATCAAAAATAAATAGACTTCAATGTGAGTTCTGATTAAAAAACAGAAAACATTAAGCTGATGATGGGACATAAATAAATGAACGTACAGATGCAGATGTTAACACATGTCCAGATAGTTTTAACCCTTTGTGCTGAATTCCTGTACAGAAGTTGTACCATGTGACCAGACAGTGACAGAGCAGAACAATAGATCCACGGTCGACCCTTTGTCACACATCACATCACAGACCGGATCTGATTCTGTTTCAACATGTAACAAATTAACCACGGCGGCTCACGCGTCTGCACACGCACACGGCGGGTTCAGGTCCCAGAATGCTTTGTGTCTGCAGAGCTGATGTCTTTGTGCTGCTGACAGGCTTCTCACACGGCGACTGTAAACACTGACACTGATACGTTGTCACGGAAACGCTGACACATCGCTGAGTCCCGTCCCCGGGTTTTGGGAGGCGATGGGGTGGGTTTCATCTCGGTGACGGTTCGGTCTGGGCGGGTGGGGGTTTGTTCTGGGGTGTGCATCTGTTTTCATCATGTGTAGAAGTCGACTAAATATCTACATGAGAATATATCATAACATAAAGAGGTCAAACATACGGCCCGTGGACCAAAACCAGCCCGCCACAGGGTCCAATCCGGCCCGTCGGATGAATTTACGAAACGCAAAAATTACGCTGAAGATATTAACGAAAACAAACAGTTCCAAACTCCAACATTTTTATAATATTGTGTCTGTTGCTAAATGTTTTATGTCTTTGTGGATGCGAACTGTAATGCACATGTATAAATGATAAGTTGAGGCATAATATTGTTAAAACTGCACTTATTTTTCTTAAGAAATTTCAGGTTTTCCAGGTTATTCCCTTTCTTTTGTGACTGGATAGTTTGTAAACATGTTCATTATTTAATTGTACTTTTTTGCACTAAAACAAAGAGAAAATTTGGACATGTCATTATTTATAGGCTATTATGTTACTATCTTTTCATAAAAAATACGAATAACATGAACAACCATTACCAACCCGAAATGTCTTAAGAAAAGTAAGTGTGATTTTAACAAAATTCTGCCTGTTATTAAATTTTTCCTGCATTTGTAGATCCACTGTGATCTGTAAGTTATATGTACGTGTGTAAATGATAAACTGTGGCATAATATTGTTAAAATTGCACTTATTTAAAGTATTGCAGGTTCGTGGTTGTTTACAGTTATTCCCATTATTTAAGTGAAAGGATAGTTTGTAATTATAAAGATGTTCATAATGTAATTTTACTTTTTTACTAAAACCAAGGGGTAAATTTGGAGTTGTCATTATTTATAGGTTATTATGCCTATTATTTGACTGGTCCGCCCAACTTTAGATCATATTGGGCTGAATGTGGAACCTGAACTAAACTGAGTAAAACCGTCTTATACGTATCTTCAACTTTGGTTATGTTTACAGGTAGCCAGGTATTTTGGAAAACAGATATTTCCCCCTCTTTGTTTCCAAACAAAATCTCATGCACACATGACCATTTTCTGAAAAATTTTCATTTACACGGCCCCGTATATCTGCACCGTCAAGAGCCTGAAGATGGCAGGGCAGTGAGATGATCGAGTACCATTAACCAATCAGGATCCTGAAAAGAATCACAACAAAATGTTACTTCCGTTACTTCACACGTGATGCAAATGTATTTCCTTCGAAAACTGTAACATCTGTCTGAGATCTCTGTTTCCCTCTGTTTCCATGCAAATGCGAAAACTGAGATTTGCCAAAATCTCCACTTTGGCCGGAGTTTTTAGAGACCAACGTTTTCAGTGCACGTGGCCTTGTCGTGTAAATGATAAACACAAATGCAGAGAAAAATCTCTGTTTTGCCAGATACTTGACTACATGTGAACGCAGCATTTGATTCGGGACCAAACTTGAGGCTTGAAAGCTAAGGTGAAGACTCACTAAATCGACTGCTGATCGTCGGCAGAAAAGGTAGCTGGACTCATCAGTTGGCTCCCATCTCCCTGATGCGGTCAAGAAAGTGTGAAGAACACCAAATCGACTACAGACTTGAGTGTATGTTCTGCGCTTGCATGAAACGTAATATCTCAATAACAGCAGGTGGCGCTAATCTGTATTGTGGGTCAAAAAAATGAAAACCGGAAATGACGGAACATCTCTGTAGACCAAAACCCAGAGCTCACTGTCATCAGTCATTGTTGTCAGCAGAGAGTGTTGAGTCGTCAACAAGGGTTGTTGTTGTTGTACTCTAACGAATGGTTAGTAATAAGAACATACTGGCGTTGTCAGCTCTCCGGCTTCTTCTTGTGAATGAAGAAAGATTCCGGTCTTCTCATTCACTGATTTGCTAGTCAAGGACTATTCCTCCACCAGTCAGACTGGTCAGACTGAATGACTGGGTAATGACCGATTACACATGTTGAATCAACTGAAAAGAATCGCGATGGTGTTAAGGACGACGGCCGATTGCCACTGACCTCCCAAGACTGCCTGATGTTGTCCAACCGCCAAAAATCGGGTTGGTGTGTCTTTGCACTTAAGGAAACAATGATAGAATTTTATCATAAACATTTTTGGCTGAGTTACTCTGCATTCATTTGGGTTTAACCCTTTATCTGAAAAGACCTGGAGCATCTCTGAGTTGCATATCTATTTTTAGTTGTCTGTAGAATTGGAACCAGGTAAGATAGAGAAATAATTGTTTTTCATGTACAGGAAGAATTCCACTTCCATATTCCACATTCAACATGTCCCAGGGTGCCGTTTCCTTTCACTGATGGGTTTACAGATGAAAACAACACAACCAAACCAAACCAAACCGGTCTTATCCAGTCCACAGGTGGTTTACTGATCTGATCTGGTTACAGAACTTTTTTACCCAGTCGGGTTCTGATCATCAACTATCCTGTGGATTTCCTTTTACGCGTCAACCCACCACAACAGGAAGTGACATCATTGTTGTGGGATTTGTATTTATTCGGTGGTACACTTCTTTTGTCCTGAAGTTGGACTCATACTCTGTATTTCAGAACCTTGGACACATACGGCATTGGTTAAACTATTGTAAATGGTTTATTTGAATGTATATGTTGTATTTTTGTAAATCGTGTCTTCTTGTATATTTGTAGGCTATGTCTGATCCAATAAACAACAAAGAATGATAGTAATTTTTACCATGCCAAAATTTTAGAATAGATGAAATCATTTTTAAAAAATTTATTTTTTTTAGCAAAATACTTATACAATCAGGTATAAACACTGTATATATAGAGAGGCTATTATTTGCATAAATACAACATGTACATCAAAATAAACTATTTACACTAGTTCAATCAGTGTTCTGAGTGTCAAAGGTACTTTTATATACAGGGAGTCCAACTGTTTATTGCACCTTTTGTGGATGAACATGGTTTTATCTATCTGTAAGTAGATGCAGATGCCGTTCTCCTTTAAAATGTACATAATGTGCATTTTACTGTCATTTTGTTAGAGTTTAGAAAAATGAGTGTGTCTCAAATGAAGGTATGCAGTGACTTTGGTTTGAAAGGAATTTACAATTTTGACAGATACAACTATGACATTTTGTGTATTTAGAAATATGTATGTAAAGTTTTTTTTATGGTTTATTGCACTTTTTTTTTGCAATTTATTTAGTTAGTATGGACTTTGAACATGAACCTCCTCAACTGACCACGGTGTTGTTTTGCAGACCATTATCATGGATGTACTTATCCTTCTGGTATATTAACCCAACATTTTTAACTTTGGTAAAAATGGCGGACCACGCATTGATGACACAGTGACAACTCTCTGACCAATCAGCGACCTGCAGTGTTTACACGTCACATTTTAGTATCTCTTCACCCGTTTTGTAACCTCGGCAGAGTAGGTACTAAAAAAAATAGTACCAGATTCCAAGTACTTTTATGTAATGGAAACGCAAAAAGGCCGAGTCGAGTCGAGCTGGTACCATGTACTGGAAATGCAGCTCTAGAGGACTGTGGTTGTGTTTTTTGTCAGATTCCATCCTTGCAGTGGTTCCCAGCTGTAACATTGACATCACATCTCACAGTCACAAAGCAAAAGAATGTCAGAAGAGAAGAAAGATGGAGATTAGAGCAGACAAAGGGTGAACGCTGTGATGTAGCGCCGTGGAAGCATCGCCGGGCGATGTGCTGCCGACCGTGGAGGCTCAAAGCCCCAGTGTTTGCGTTCCCCTCAGGCCGAGCCAGATGCTTTGAAGTCCTCCACCACGCCGTGAACGCCGCCAGATCCGTCACCGAGGCCCCGAGGACGAAGCCGCTGGCCGCCACACAGCAAGATGCCAACACCCGGTGGGAGGCGGTGGAGCAGGAGGGGTGGGGGGCCTGGAACAGTAGAGGTTTAGTTCTACAAACATACATGTGAGGCTGAAATAATCCCAGCGGGCAGGGTCCGATAACACACCTCACAGCTCCTGGCAGTCCATGAAAAGGTAAAAACGACAGCAGATAAAAGCCAAAAGGCCTCAGAGACTGACACCAGAGCGGAGGCACAGGCACCTTCTGACACAAAGAACGACAAATACATTCTGCAGAAATGTTTTAACAATGACAGCTTCTATTTTAAGGCTCAGTGTTCTTTTGTTGGTTCAGATGGAAAAGCTGAAACATGGCAGTTGGTTTTAAACAGAGATTAGATCAGAGGAGTCAAAAGCATTTTAGTTCAGGGGTCACAGACGGAACAATATGGTCTCAAGTAAAATAATAACATAATAACCTATAAATAATAATGACAGATCCTAACTTTTCTCTGTGTTTCAGAGTGAAAAAAGTAAAATTACATGATCCTTTAAATAAATGCAAATAACATGAATAACGTGAAATTTTAAAGAAAAATAAGTGCAAATTACACCCCGCCCCCCCATATCACATCATGTATGGGCAAATATGTATATAATGTTTACATTTAAATCTAAATTTATGTAAATACTACTTTTTTGTCTCTATATTTTATGTTTTCTGCCTTTCCTGTATTTTATTTTTGTATTTGCTGCCACCAACTCAGAAATTTCCCCATAATTTAACGATAACCGCTTGTCTCAAACTCAAGTGTAAAAAAAAAAAAAAAAAGTATCTATGGAATCCTCAAAGAAGTGAACAGAGTTGCTGTCATTCTTTGTTGGGATTTTGGCTTTTTTTGGAGCCAGAAGTGACCATATATGGACAAAAGGGGTGGGGCTGAGGGTTGATGTTCTTATTAGTATAAATTGGGAACCACAACTATGATTGAGCTGGTTGTCTGTGGAAAAATGTGTCATTCAATAAACAGAAGCTCTGAACATCTGGAGTTTGGCTGTAAAATGTACTGGTCTGGAATGTTAAAGATGGACCTGAACACGTATTAGAAGAAGACCAGAAAGAGTTTGGGAAACTAGATAATTGACTAGAGTGTCTTTGGATTATGTGAGTAATACATGTTGCTAATTTGCATAAATGGAGGAAAAATATGTGATTCTTGGGTCAGTCTGTGTCTGGGTCTGGACTGGATGGAATATCTGAACTAGAGGCTGATAAGGGAAACATATTTTTCTGGTAGATGAACGACTGCGTCTGTCTGGGTTTAATCATCTGTTATTCTCTGATTGGATTACAGCGGCTTTGAAGAATCTAATTATCAGTTTGACAGAGTCTTCATTTTTGAGGTTAAGACACTTAAAACAGGTGATTCACGTGTGTGGGCTGTAACAACACATGTTACTATAGCAACAGAGCACATTTTTTTAACATTTTACAAGGATAAAAAGAAAGCACCAGGGTTAATTTGAGAGAATCAGGTAAATGGAGTTTCCTCTAAGACGTGTTTTGAATCATTAAAGTGAATGTGGTAATAACTCTGCAGCTTCTTTTATTTATGCTACTTAAAGTTATCAAACTCCACTATATTACAATTATGATGTTATCTATTAAAGCACAACCTGAGCTGTGATGGTCCAGCAGGTCCATCAGGTCCACCTCAGGTAACTGAACAACCTGTCGGACCTGCATTACTCAGTCAAGTCAACTTAGTCTTTTTAGATTTCAAGAAAAAAAAACCCAATACAACTAGAAAAAAAATTAATGAATGTGTTTTTCATGGAGTTTCCAAAAGGCCCACCTAGTTGGACATCATGCATTTAACTTTTGAAGCAAATAAATATATATTCAACAAACCGACATCAGAAAATGATAAACTGTATGAAAACTATGAAATAAAAACATTTTTAATGCTTCTAATCTGATGTTTTTTCTTACATTTTAACATATTCTAATGCTAGTTGTTTCTCGCATTATGGAGATAATATGAAAAAAAAAAGTTTAAAAAAAACCCCAAAAACTGTTAATTACACTCTAATAACAATTATCCAATTCTGGTCCATTATCCTGGTCCGGTCCATTATCCTGGATCTGTTCTGTTATCTTGAATCTGGTCCATTATCCTGGTCTAGTCTGTTATCCTGGACCTGATCCATTATCCTGGGTCTGCTCTGTTATCCTGGTCTGGTCCATTATCCTGGTCTGGTCCATTATCCTGGTCTGATCCATTGTCCTGGGTCTGGTCCGTTATACTGGGTCTGATCCATTATCCTGGGTCTGGTCCGTTATACTGGGTCTGATCCATTATCCTGGGTCTGGTCCGTTATACTGGGTCTGATCCATTATCCTGGGTCTGCTCTGTTATCCTGGTCTGGTCCATTATCCTGGTCTGATCCATTATCCTGGTCTGATCCATTATCCTGGGTCTGGTCCGTTATACTGGGTCTGGTCCGTTATACTGGGTCTGGTCCGTTATACTGGATCTGCTCTGTTGTCCTGGGTCTGCTCTGTTATCCTGGGTCTGCTCTGTTATCCTGGTCTGGTCCATTATCCTGGTCTGGTCCATTATCCTGGTCTGATCCATTGTCCTGGGTCTGGTCCGTTATACTGGGTCTGATCCATTATCCTGGTCTGATCCATTATCCCGGTCTGATCCATTATCCTGGGTCTGGTCCGTTATACTGGGTCTGGTCCATTATCCTGGTCTGGTCTGTTATCCTGGACCTGATCCATTATCCTGGGTCTGGTCCATTATCCTGGTCTGAGCTGTTATTCTGGGTCTGATCCGTTATCCTGGGTCTGGGCTGTTTTCCTGGGTCTGGTCTGTTATCCTGGGTCTGGGCTGTTATCCTGGGTCTGGTCTGTTTTCCTGGTCTGTTATCCTGGGTCTGGGCTGTTATCCTGGTCTGTTATCCTGGGTCTGGTCTGTTATCCTGGGTCTGGGCTGTTTTCCTGGTCTGTTATCCTGGGTCTGGGCTGTTTTCCTGGGTCTGGTCTGTTATCCTGGGTCTGGGCTGTTTTCCTGGTCTGTTATCCTGGGTCTGGGCTGTTTTCCTGGGTCTGGGCTGTTTTCCTGGGTCTGGTCTGTTATCCTGGGTCTGGGCTGTTATCCTGGGTCTGGTCTGTTATCCTGGGTCTGGGCTGTTTTCCTGGGTCTGGGCTGTTATCCTGGGTCTGGGCTGTTTTCCTGGGTCTGGTCTGTTATCCTGGGTCTGGTCTGTTATCCTGGGTCTGGGCTGTTTTCCTGGTCTGTTATTCTGGGTCTGGGCTGTTTTCCTGGGTCTGGTCTGTTTTCCTGGGTCTGGTCTGTTATCCTGGGTCTGGTCTGTTATCCTGGGTCTGGTCTGTTTTCCTGGGTCTGGTCTGTTATCCTGGGTCTGGTCTGTTATCCTGGGTCTGGGCTGTTTTCCTGGGTCTGGTCTGTTATCCTGGGTCTGGTCTGTTATCCTGGGTCTGGGCTGTTTTCCTGGGTCTGGTCTGTTATCCTGGGTCTGGGCTGTTATCCTGGGTCTGGTCTGTTATCCTGGGTCTGGTCTGTTATCCTGGGTCTGGTCTGTTTTCCTGGGTCTGGGCTGTTTTCCTGGGTCTGGGCTGTTTTCCTGGGTCTGGTCTGTTATCCTGGGTCTGGTCTGTTATCCTGGGTCTGGGCTGTTATCCTGGGTCTGGGCTGTTTTCCTGGGTCTGGTCTGTTATCCTGGGTCTGGTCTGTTATCCTGGGTCTGGGCTGTTATCCTGGGTCTGGTCTGTTATCCTGGGTCTGGGCTGTTTTCCTGGTCTGTTATCCTGGGTCTGGGCTGTTTTCCTGGGTCTGGTCTGTTATCCTGGGTCTGGTCTGTTATCCTGGGTCTGGGCTGTTTTCCTGGTCTGTTATCCTGGGTCTGGGCTGTTTTCCTGGGTCTGGGCTGTTATCCTGGGTCTGGGCTGTTATCCTGGGTCTGGTCTGTTATCCTGGGTCTGGTCTGTTATCCTGGGTCTGGTCTGTTTTCCTGGGTCTGGGCTGTTTTCCTGGGTCTGGTCTGTTATCCTGGGTCTGGTCTGTTATCCTGGGTCTGGGCTGTTATCCTGGGTCTGGTCTGTTATCCTGGGTCTGGGCTGTTTTCCTGGGTCTGGTCTGTTATCCTGGTCTGGTCTGTTATCCTGGGTCTGGGCTGTTTTCCTGGTCTGTTATCCTGGGTCTGGGCTGTTTTCCTGGTCTGTAGTGAACTCAGATGAACCAGATGCTCTGCTTTCAGATGATGCAGATGTTACTGTACGCGGTCTGGATTCACACGCTGCTCTAACACGTCTCGGATGAATGGATTTCTCGGCCAAATGCATTAGTTTATTCGACCGAATGCGATGCCTTTGCTGGTTTTTACACAGATTACAGATGAAGCTCAGGACGTGACGTTTTCAGACAGTCATGAAGTGCATGTCGACTGGGGTGGGTTTAAAACGGGGGGTCAAACATGCAGGATGAATTTACAAAATGCAAAAGTTACCTGAAGATATTAACTGTCACGGATGTTGAACTCGTTTTAGTTCAGGTTCTATATTCAGACCAATGATCTCTACTGAAATAATATCATAATAATCTAGAAATATTGACTCCAAATTTTCTTCTCGGTTTAATGTGAAAAAAATCTGAAATTATGCCTATAAATAATGACAACTCCAAATTTTTCTCATTGTTTTAGTGCAAAAACCCCATGAAATTATGAAAATATGCACATTTACAAACTATCCTTTAACAATAAAATGTGAATAACCTGAACAAATATGAACAACCTGAAATGTCTAAAGTAAATTAAGTGTAATTTTAACCATATTCTGCCTATTACTAAATGTTTTGTGCCTTTTTGTAGATCCATAATGCACATGTATCAATGTAAAATTGCACTTTTTTTAAAAAATAGAAAATTCATTTTTTTCAGGTTATTCACATCTTTTTTGTTTGGATAGTTTGTTAATGTAAATATTTTCATAATTTCATATTTTCTTTTGTACTAAAATAGGGAGAAAAATTTGGAGTTGTCATTATTTATAGGTTATTATACTATTATTTTACTGGTTCTGACCCAGTGGAGATCAAATTAGGCTGAATGTGGAACCTGAAAGACAATGAGTTATGAGATATCCCTGGTTTAACCCATAAAGACCCAGTGCTACTTTTGTGTCAGTTCCCAAATGAATTTTTCTGTATATTTAACTATTTTTAAGTGATTTATCACCATTTATGATAATATTATCCTCTGCATTTTGCAGTTTTCAATGTATATCATGTATTTTCTTACAGTTCATTCACTGATCATGTAGATGTTCATGAAAACTTAGAGTAAATTTAAAGAGAATTATATCAGAAACAGAAAAAAAATGAAGAAAAAGTGACTTTTTCAGCAAACATATCAATAACTGATTGTAAAAACAAGTGTGTCCATCCACTGTCATTAATCAAACTCAGTCCAGGTTTTACTGGTGAATCAATGTTGTAGAAGATGACGGTGTTTCCACATTCACTACGGAGCCTCTGAATGTCCAAATGGGTCATATCTGATTATGATTAAAGCTGAGAAACTGTATTTTACACCAATTATTTACATGTATTGATAGGATTAGTGGATCAACAGGTATTAAACAGTTTATGTCAGTAGATGGTTTTGGTCACTGGTAGCTGTTTGCGTTTTTATGGGTTAAAGCAAACAAACAACAAACAAAACTCATACGTTGTAGTTGTACAGTTCTTCATCCGTTTTAGGAATATTTTTCTACATTTGTTAAAACGAAGCTGTTTCATCTTCATAATAGAAGCCTCTCATCACGAAAATTCTTCAAAACACAGAGATGCTCAGCTCTTCAGTCTAATAATATCAATTTTTGTAGCTGTCAAACTAGTTTTTTATGGCATGAAAAGGCTTTTGTTTCATTACCTTCACTCTGGAATCTCCTTTTTTGAACCAGTCTACCTGCAGATTAATAACAAAACAGGGTAAAAACATAACCCACTATGTTTAAATCAGTATTTTTTGGTGCATTTCAGGTTTTCTTAAAGCTGTGAAGTGTTCTGGGTAGGGATGTAACAATTACTGATAAAACGATAAACCACGATAAAATTGCAGATGGTTAGTATTACAGTTTAAATTCTAATTATCATGATAACCGTGTTTGATTACCGCACTTTTCTAGAGAAAATGCCTGTGTAAAGATCTGCTTTTATGTCAAATATTTGAGTATAGTTTTAATTTTTTACAATTTTAATTGTATATACCTAATATTTAGAACCAATATTCACTTTTAAAGTCTTTGAAAAGGTTCGTTAAGCATCTTTGTGTTATTTATGCAATAAATTTTATCAATTTTTCAAACTGGATTTTATATTTTTTTTGTTTTTTGTCCTTTTATGTTTATATAGTAGGTTAAAGTGAAAAAATAACAGGCAGTTGATAGAAATGAAGTTGTGCTGAAAAAAAAAAGATACCAAACATGGGTATAATAAACATTTGTTTATATAGTTAAAGGCAAAATCAAAAGTACTGAAAAACGGACAAAATAGGCTCAGACCACTAAGGGTTAATATTTGAATGTTTCTGCCAACAGAAGATACATTATACCCATTATTTTATGGGTTTTTTTGTTTTTTTTTTTCAAAATACAACTGGGTTAAATTATTTCAGTGTGTGTATTAGTACTTTTTGAACATTTTGAGCACATTTTCAACAATACTGCGATAATAATGATAACCGTGATAATTTTGGTCACAGTAACTGTGATATGAAATTTTCATATCATTACATCCCTAGTTCTGGGATACTCGCTGTTGCGTCAAATTAAAAATATGTGGAACTTTCAGGATTAGAATTTGATTAACTTCA
Source organism: Sphaeramia orbicularis (assembly GCF_902148855.1). NCBI lineage: Eukaryota > Metazoa > Chordata > Actinopteri > Kurtiformes > Apogonidae > Sphaeramia > Sphaeramia orbicularis. Next base: position 8,402,799 of record NC_043964.1, read on the forward strand.
AAATACCATATTTTATGTGTTTATTTTCACTCTAGTGTGTGTAATTTACTGGGCAGACATTTTCTACTCTTTGGATTTAAAGTGTGAAATATATTTGCACAGCTTTGGATTTGTAGAATGTGTTTAATCAGTCGTTGGTGTATTGATCCGGCGTTTCTGATGATTAATTAGGTGTCTATGTTTTACAAGTCGATGTTGGCCTGAACTCAAATGAGGCGGTGGAGGTAGTTTTTCTGCAGCGTTTTCCTCACATCCACACAGCTGATGTTTTTATTTATTTATTTATTTTTTGGTACAGTTGGATGTTTCAGTCCAGTGAACAGCAGATCTTCTGATGGACTGACAGAGAACACATCTTGGCAGCGTATCAGCGATATTCTGAGGTCATGAATACATTTATAAACTCTGGTATATTACGTTAAAATGGAACATTATTCCAAGTCGGTGCAGTGGAGTTTAGAGCAAGAACATCTCTTCTCTGTGCTTTAGTTTGAGTCCTGTAGAAGGTTTTTGTATAGTTTTTCTGGGCTGCATCATTTAATTCCTCGTGTTGGAAATCACACTTTTCTTAGTTTTTATTATTGTTGAAATGATTTCCTTTCTTCCACAAAAATGCAGGCAGGAAAATTAGCATGAAGGCAACAGAAACAAACATGGATGGGAATGAACATGTCACAGACTTCACTAGAACCCAAAGAACACAAGTAAGAGACGAAAAAAACCCACTGGCAGGTGTCGAAGGATGTAAGAAAATATACAAATCCATATTAAAACATTCATTACTTCAGCTAAAGGTTGAAAACGATGCAAATGTATAACACAAAAAAGAAAAGGTGAAATCGACAAAAGCTGGTTTTCACAATATTTAGTGAAAATTAATAAAATTAGCACAATCTCAGTCTTAAGGTTGTAACAGTGTTTTTGTACAACAGAGTCTTTTATATTGTTGATAGCATTTATACCTTTTATACATAATACTGGTTTTATTGATTCATTATTGCAGCAAAAGATGCAAAAGGTTGAAAACGATCCAAATGCATAATAACACAAAAAGTAAAAGATGAAATTGACAAAATAAATATATAGATAAATATAAAATTGGTACAATCTGACTCTTATTAACATAACAGTATTTTTGCACCATAGAGTCTTTTATATTGTTGATATCATTTATACCTTTTAAAAATAGTACTGGTTTTATTGATTCATTATTGCAGAGGGAATGCAAAAGATGCAAAAGATTGAAAACGATGCAAATGCATAATAACACAAAAAGTAAAAGATGAAATCGACAAAAGCTGGTTTTCACAATATTTTGTAAAAATTAATAAAATTAGTACAATCTGACTCTTATTTATATCATAACAGTATTTTTGCATGATAGTTTCTTATATTGTTGACAGCATTTATACCTTTTGTGCATAGTACTGGTTTTATTGATTCATTATTGCAGCAAAAGATGCAAAAGTTTGAAAACAATGCAAATGCATAATAACACAAAAGTAAACAATGAAATCAACTAAATAAATATATAAATAAATATAAAATTACCACAATCTGACTCTTATTAACATTATGACAGTATTTTTGCACCACAGAGTCTTTTATATTGTTGATAGCACTGCCTTTTATACATAGTACTGGTTTTATTTATTTTTTTCTGTTAAGAGTGAAGTTTCTTCCTTTATTTCGTCCAGTTTAGTTGTTATTCAGTTGTTGATGGGAACAGGCATGGTCAAATTACATGACAAATACTTATTATTCAGCAGAGCATTGCACATATATTGATGAAGAGCATCCAAAAGTATTATAAAATTATACAATTTTGGTTTAGATTTTAACTAATGGTGCTCAGTGAGAATGTCCAGGCTCAACAGGTTGATTTTCTATTTGTCTTAAATCCCTAACAATTTTATTTTTTTGATTATAGGCTAAAACATATTGTCTTTGTATGCAGATGACATTTTATTATTCTTAACCAACCGTAGATACTTCTTTCCCTCTTGTTTCAAGGTGTAAAAGGATACAGTGAAGTATTGGACTATAAAATTGATGAAGAGTATTCAAAACTATTATATAATGTTAACATTTTGGTTTAATATACAGATTTTAAGTAATGGTCTTCAGTGAGAATGTCCAGGCTCAAAAGGCTGATTTTCTATTTGCCTTAAATTGCCAACAATTGCCTCTTTTTTTTCCATTCCAGACCAAAACATGTTTTCTTTGTATGTTGATGACATCTTATTATTCTTAACTAACCGTAGACACTTCTTTCCCTCTTATTTCATGGAGTTAAAATAATACAGCGAAGTATTGGACTATAAATTTAATTATTTTAAAAATGTGTTCCATGTTAAATAAAACAACAAAACACTGATGCATTTATGTTCAGCTGAAAATGTGAGAAAAATGGTCCGTGAAGGCAGGTTTCAGCTTTCATTGAGGTAATGTTGTCAGTCTGCCGCAGCAGAAGGATAGAAATCTGCTGGAAAACGTCTTTGAACTCGGTCCAGATTCTCCTTTAGGTCGGAGCAGATTGGCTGAAAACACATCGGTAACTGTCATTCGACACCTGAATGAGGAAGGTGAAAGGTCTGATTCATACGGTTCAGCTTGAATAAACAGACGTACAGACGCTCTGATTATCCGAAGTCAGTGAAGGTCTCGTCGTCCTGGTTTCTGGTGGTGGTTCTGGTTCAGATCTACTGGATCAGCTGAGGTATCATTAGGGTTAGCTTCTGGTTTATTGTTTATAAAGTTAATGTTCCATATTTTGACCATCTTCATCATCTTCATTCCTGCTTCCACACAGATGGATTTTTGTCATAAATAGGTGTTTTTGTTTTGGTTTGTTTGTTTATATCTTGTTTATATTTCATAGTGGTTTTTTTCCCTAACATTTTGTTGAATAATTGGTTAATATTTGTCAATTTTGTTCATTATTGTGTTTATTCCTTTTTTCATTTTCTTTATTGAAATTCTCTTTAATTTTTTGTTAATTTATCTTAACATTTGTTTCATTTTTATCCATTGTTTATTTCCTTTTCTTCACTTTTGGGCATTTAATTTTTCATAATTGTTTGTTTATATTTATCCATTTTCATCCTATTGAATTTGTTCATTTTTGTTTATTTTGTAGATTTTTTTTTTGTCCATTTTATTTCCTTATTTTCATTTTTGTTTGGATTTGTTTTTGGTAAATTTTTGTTTCAAGTAATTTTTTTAAATTTTATCAAATATTTTGCCCCTCTTTTGTTCATTTTCGATATTGTTTCATGTTTCCGAGTTTTTAAAATTACTTTGCTCATTTTTGGTTTGTATTTGTTTTTTTTTCCTGTACTCATTTCCCATCATGCCCCTGTCTTCTGAGCATGCTCGGCTGTGTATCCAAGCCCCAGATGGATGTGATGCACAGGATGTCTGGCATCCCGTCGCATCCAACACCTCGTCATCCTGTTAATGAGCTGCTGCCATTTGGGCTGTGAAGTTCACGGATCTGGAAGACCGGCGGTTATCCAGGAGGAGGAGGAGGAGGAGGAGGAAGAGCAGGGGTGACAGATCTGCTGAGAATGGAAAGAAGCTGGTGTGAATAATCGGAAACACATCCGATCTAAATTCAACCTTCATTAAAGCAGAGCGTTGATCAGCTGAAGGTTTCATGACCAAACATCAGATCCACAAATAGAATCTGAACTGAGTTTAATCGAATGTAAGGGAGACAAAGTTGCAGCAAAAACTACGACTGTAAAAGCATCCAAAACACTACGAAAACACATACATAATAATATCCAAAAATACATAACCCATCAGTCAGACTAAATCTGAACATTTTCAGCAGGTTATTAGATGGTTCTTACATTTATTTAGATCAAATAATGTAAAAATAATTCATAATAAAAGTGAAAAAACAAAACAAAAAAACATTAGAATCTGACTCAAAGGTTCAGATCAGATGTTTGTCTTGATTTTTATATATTGATTATTTTGTTAATGTTTGCTATTTCAGTATTTTTTTTGTTTATTTTGTTCATGATTGTGTTCATTATTGTCTGTTTTGTTCGTACACAGTACTTTCAATGTGTATTTTCTTTATTTTTGTTGATATTCTATTGTTCATTATTTTTGAAAATCTTGTTCATTTTTTGTTAACACTTGTTTATTTTGTTGATCAGTTTGTTCATGGTTTTGTTCATTTTTCTTCATTTTGTTCCAACTTATTCATTTTAATGTGCATTTCATTGACATGTTTGTTCATTTTAGTTTATCTTGAACATGTTTATTTTAATGTGTCTATTTTATTGACATTTTTCTTTATATTTTCTTTGCTTTGCTGGTTTGTATTAATTTTGTCAACAGTTTTGTTCTTTTTAGCCTTTATTTTCTTGTTCTGTTTCTTTTTTTTTTTAATCCCCAGGTCATGTCATGAAGATCTGAGGGTTTTATACATAAACATTTTCTGTTTGTTTTTTTTCTAATCACGTTGTCTAATCTGTCAGTGAACGTGTCATTTTCCCAGGGTTTTCATTCTGTTTTCTGGAGTTTAAAGGATGTGGTTCAGGTTGTAAAAACATTTGGTGGTAAATTGTCTTTTTATTTGATTGAACCGGTGCTTTCAGGGTGAACCTTGCTCTGTTCTGAAACATTTCCAGGAACCTGTTTGATGAAATAAAAGGCCGAGGTCTTTCTTTTGCCTCCTGTCGCCTCGTCCTCGTTTTTTATGTTATATAACAGTTTTTCTGTCCTGGACACAAAGACGTCTCATTTCCTTGTGATATGAGCGGTTCATGCGTCCACACTCGGGGGTTTGTGTGGGAAACGACTCTCGACCCTATGAACTGAACTTTTCTTTCCTTCCTGCTCCTCCTTTTCCACAGGCACCTCCGTCTGCAGACCCGCCCTCAGTTTGGCCCCAGACCACAATGAACCCGACCCCCCATGGGCCCCGGGCCTCCGTCGACATCCTGGAGGAGCTCCAGCTGATCGCCGCCCAGAACCTGGAGAAACTGGACATCAACAAGTACTATGAGGTGGTCCGGGAGCTGGGCAAAGGCACCTACGGCAAAGTGGACCTGGTGGTCCACAAGATCAGAGGTAACAGAGACACACCTTCACTATAGACACAGTAGAAGTCCTGCTTTTAATACGAATTTACCTAAAAGTACAGACAAAAAGCACTTTAGGGGCTGAAGTTAACAAATATTTTCATTATTGATAAATCTACTTATTTCTATGAACAAACACTTCATTTTGTTCATTAACCCTTTATGACCAACTATGGAACAAGTCCTTCAGATTATAGGGAGATTTTATACATCAGTACAACCCTTACATCCCAAATTTTAATAATTTGTATGTAGTAAGTTCATACTAACTAAATACATTGCAAAAAAGTGCAATAAACCACAAAAAAAAAAATCATTTTTTAAAAAACTAAATACATAATGCATCTTTTTAAAATTTTGTTCTTCATTTTTGTTTATTTCCTTTTGCTTCATTTTTCTTAATTTTTTGGTTTATAGTAATATTTTTCATTTTGTTAAAGATTGTTTATTTTTGTTTAGTTTGTAGAGGGTTTTTTTGTCCATTTTATGTATTTTTTTCCCCAGTTTTGTCTGGGTTTGTTTTTGTTCAGTTTTAGTTCATAGATATGTATTTTTTAAATTTATTATTAATTATAGATTTTTATTTTTTATTTTTTTTAAATTGTCAAATAATTTGCTTCAAATTTCATAAATTATTTTTGAGTCTATTGTTAATTTTTGATATTTTTGTTTCATGTTTCCAAGTTTTTTTTAAATTACTTGAATTTTTGTTTGTATTTGTACTTTTTTTCTGTACTCATATCCCATGATGCCCTGGTCCTCCAAGCATGCTCAGCTGTGTCTAAGAGTCCCAGATGGACGTGATGCACAGGATGTATGTGATGCACATAAATGTCTTTGTTCTATCCCTTAAAACGGTGAACGTAAAAAAAAAAAAAATGCACTAAATCCTTTCAAACCACAGAAAACTTAGAGCTATAAAACAAAAATAAAAAACATATTGTTCCCATTTTGCTTGTGCATCAAAACAAACTATTTCCAACAGTGACATTGAACCTCATGGATGTTTCATGTGGGTCAGATTGAGTTAAAAAGGGAAAACTATGTTAACAACAAACTAAAAGCATTAAAAACGTCATGTATTTCCTTATTTTGTCCAAATTTTCAGAAAACTCCCAAACCTTTGACTATCGATTGTGCAGTTGTTTGGTCCGTAGGGGTCGCTGTTGCATAAACCCCACTTAACCCTTAAAGATGTAGAACTATTTTTGTAGCAACTTCCAAATGTTTTTTTTTTTTTTCTCTACATTTAACCTTTCCCAAGTGATTTATCACCTTTTTATTTTAACATTCTCATCTATATTTTACATATTTCAGTGAAAATTCAGTATTATATTCTGTATTACATTTACTGATGATATAGATGTTCAGAAAAGCTTAGAGTAAATGTATAGATATTATGTTAAAACCGAAGAAAAAATTGAGTTTTTCTGCAACATACCAAACATAAACCAAGTGTCTCCATCCACTGTCATTGATCCAACTCCATGGGTTTTTACTGGTGAATCAATGTTGTAGAAGATGACGATGTTTCCACGGTAACTACAGAGCCTCTGAACGTCCAAATGGGTCATATCTGATGACCATGAAAAGACGACAAACTGTATTTTACACCAATTATTTACATGTATTGATAGGATTAGTGGATCAGCAGGTATTAAACCTTTTAGATCAGTAGATATTTATGGTCGATCATGGAAGTTTAGGACATGAAGGGTTAAAATAATGGAGAATAAAGGAATATCCTCACTGAAATATCGTCAATATCTCAATTATAGTAAAAATGACTCTGAAATAAAAGTACTAATATACATATTATACAGTAGTAATTGTTCTCGTTAACATTCATCAGATTTTGTTTTGATTGTATTTACTTCATTTCTGTGTGAATGTGTCCATTACTTTGGTAAATGCAGTATTTTTGTTCTCCGTCTTCCCAGATCATTGCGATCTCGATGCGCCATATTGAGGGAATTCTTTACTATATATTATTTACAGTAACTTCTAAACCTTTGGTTATCAGGTGACCTGAAGCTGTGCTCTGATTGGAGGATTAATGAATCAGAATCACAATACATTTTATTTTCTTGTCCTTGTGTGAGTGATGATTTTCATTGGGTTGTAAATGGGCTTGAGTGAAATAGACACAGAATGAATAATAACACAGACGATGAACCCGTTTATGTAGTCTTGTTCAGTCTGTTTTATCTCAGTTCAGTTAAATCTAATGGTTTTTACACAGAAACTCAAGGCCAGGGGTGTCAAACTCATTTTAGTTCAGGGGCCACATACAGCCTGATATGATATAAAGTGGGCCGGACCAGTAAAATAATATAAATAATAGGATAATAATAACTTTTGAGTGAAAAAATTTAAATTCCGTAATGGAAATGTTTATATCTATGAATTGTACTCGAACATAACATGAACAAATATGAGCCACCTGAAAATTCTTACGTAAAATTAAGTGCAATGTTAACAATATTACGCCTTAGTTTATCATTTATACATGTGAATCACAAGTTAGAGATCACAGTGGATCTACAAATACACAAAACAGTTAATAACAGGGAGAATATTATTAAAATTCCATATCATGTCATTCTCTTAAGACATTTCAGATATTCACATTATTAGTAAAAGGTCAGTCTGTAAATGTAAATATTCTTGTGTGATGTAACTTTTTTTTCTCTAAAACAAAGAGAAAAATTTACAGTTTTCATAATTTATAGGTAATTACGATAGTATTTTATTGGTCTGATCCACTTTAGATTGAATTGACCCAAAATTATTTTAACATCATTGATTGTTAATATCTTCAGTGTAATTTTTTCATTTCACAAATTCATCCCAGGGGCTGGATTGGACCCTTTGGCGGGCCAGGTTTGGCCCCCGGGCCGCATGTTTGACACTTATGCTCTAGGCTGTTATTTCATTGACTGTGTGTTGGAGTGCATGGGTTTCAGACCATGGTTCTTTATTTTGATTCATTCATTTTTTTAACTCACAGGTGGAGTTTAGTCCAATTCTGAATGAAAGCCTTATGATGTGTCACCACACATTATCATCTGACACATACATGTCTCACACCTCCATTTATAAAACCAACCACCGTCTGTTAACCCTGCTCCTGTTCAGGGTTTAGTTTGTATCAACGGTCTTTAATCCAGGGGTGTCAAACATACGGCCCGCGGGCCAAAACCAGCCCATCAGAGGGTCCAATCTGGCCCATGGGATGAATCTGTGAAATGCAGAAATTACACTGAAGATATTAACAATCGAGGAAGTTAAAATCATTTTAGTTCAGGGTCCAGTTCAGCTGGGTCAGACCAGTAAAATATTATCATAACCCATAAGTAACAACAACATCAAAGTTCCTTCTTGGTTTAATGTAAAAATATGATAAATATTTATAACTGTTCCTGACTGCACCACTGCTGCTGTTGTAAATAGATTTATATATAGTTTATATTCTATTATAGTTTATTCTTTATGCCACCTATTTATTTTTACTCTACATTTACCTCTTTCTTTCTCTTTCTTTGAATCTTGAAAAAAGTTTAATTACTTAATGAAAATGTTTACATTTACAAACTATTATTTCATAAAAAGTGTGAATAATCTGAACAAACATGAACAACCTGAAATGTCTTAAGTGAACTAAGTGTAATTTTAGCAATATTCTGCCTGCTCCTAAATGTTTTGTGTATTTGTAGATCCACTTTGTAAACTGTAATCCTCATGTGTAAATGATAAACTGACTCTTGGTAAAATTGCACTTTTACTTTTTCACACAAAAACAAAGATACAAATTTGGAGTAATTATTTCTAGGTTATTATGTTATTATTTTAGTGGTTCAACCCACTCACAATCACATTGGGCTGAATGTGGCTTTGACAGTCCTGGTTAAGATAAGATAAATGATAACAAACTAAATTGAAAATATGTTTTTATTTCAAATCAAATCATGTTTTATTGATATAGCACCAAATCATAACAAAAGTTGTCTCATTACACTTGACATATACAGAGCTGGTCAAAACCAGACTCTTATTTCAGGGGGTATTTTCATATGTTTTTGATAATTAAATCTTCATACATCGCTTCAGGATTTCTTAAACAATTCTTAAATGTTAAATATTGTTAAAATTTTTCTTAAGAAATTTCATGTTGTTCATGTTATTCGTATTTTTTAAAGCATATTTTTGTAAATGTAAATATTTTCATGTAATTTGACTTTTTCACACTAAAACAGAGAAAAATTTGGAGTTGTTATAATTTATAGGTTATTGTATTATTATTTTTCTGATCCGACCCACCTGAGATCGTATTAGACTGAATGTTGAACCTGAACTAAAATGAGTATGACGCATCTGCTTTAAGCCGGAGACGCCTGAGGATCAAACCCGTCCCTGTTGTGGATGTAGATGTCCAGACTCCCATCAGGGTGTCATGTGACCTGGGCGGGCTGCAGTTACAGGTCGTTTTCATTGTGGTCCTGTGTTGTGGTTCAGATGAGACCAGGACAGTGAGTGCTCCTCCAAAAAGCTGTCATTTCTCTGAATAAAATATGATGATGCATTCAGATCTGTTTCCCTGAAGAGACGAGTTTTTATAAATAAATCCTGAACCTCGGACAGATGTAGGACGCCTGGGTTCAGATCCGGTCTACGATTCCATTAACTGTCTCTGGAGCTGCTTCAGGTTCTCTGTAACGAAGCATAAAACTGGTCTGAGGTCTGTGATGGAGACCAGGTCTGACCTTTATGAAGAACTGAAGACCACGTTGAAAAGGAAAGCTCTTATCTCGTATGTAGCTTCCTTGGGTCAATATCTACAAAGTTTGTTCAGTTTTGAGACATTTAGATTTTTTAATTTTTAAATATTAAAAATGTGCCTTTACTTATAATGCTCCGTATTTTGATGGTTTATAACAGGGGTGTCAAACTGATTTTAGTTCAGGGGCCACATTCAGCCCAATATGATCTCAAGTGGGCTGGACCAGTAAAATAATAACAGTGAAAAAAGTAAAATTACATTATGATAATGCTTACATCTACAAAACGTGAATAACATGAACAACTGGAAACGTCTTAAGACAAACAACTGCAATTTTAACAATATTCTGCCTCAGATTATCAGTTTTTCATTTACACATGTGCATTACAATATTACATTACAATTACAAATACACAAAACATTTAGTAACAGGCAGAATATTGGTACACATTTCAGGTGATTCACATTTTTTGTAAAATAACAGTTTTTTAAATATAAACTTTCATGTAATTTTACTTTTTTATACTAAAACAAAGAGAAAATTTGCTGTTTTCATTATTTATAGGTTTAATACGATTGTATTTTACTGGTTCTGACCCACTTGATATCTAATTGGTCTGTATGTGGAATCTGAATTAAAATGATTTTCACATCCTCGATTGTTAATATCTTCAGTGTAAGTTTTGTATTTCACAAATCCATCCTATGGGCCAGATTGGATCCTTTGGCGGGCCGGATTTGGCCCCCTGGGCGCATGTTTGACACCTGTGGTTTATAACATGGAACTGGTTTGCGATATCACTGTAGTTACTATTGAGCACTGATAGGAAGTCATATATGGACTTTCATTTGGGTCCATGACCTTTGACCTTGAGTGACCTTGAAGGGTCAAACTCAAGGTCACCAATGTTTCGATTTCATCAATCTTCTTCTCTCGAAGTACTGGTCGGATTCATTTCAAATTTTACATGTAGCTTCCTACAGTGTCTACAAAGTTTGTTCACAGTTTTGAGAAATTTTGATTTTGGAATTTTTGGCGAATTTTTTAAACATGTAAAATTTGCCTTTTCTTATAATGGGCCATATTTAGATGGAAATGAGTAGAGATATCGCTATAGTTCAACTTGTTATTGATTCTTGATAGAACGTGCTGGTTAGATACAGGGGTATTTGTCCTGTTTTTAGGAGTAGAATTTATTATGTCTGTCTGTAAACTGTAATTTTCAGTTTTTGTTTCTAGTTGATAATCGCTCTTTTGTAAACACCAGACTGTTCTGTCCGATTTGCTGAATATGAACAGTGGATAAATTCTGTGTTCGTTCCAAAAAATGGGTCAGAGTTAGCAGCTTATAGAGGCTTCACCGAATGTCTGACCAGTGAAAGTTTGACCCGGAGACGGCGGCGCTGAAACATGCACAGAGGCATTATGGGTCAGTGGGGCAGACGTTTGTCCCAGATGTAGCTTCGACTTTTCTTTCTGGCCCAAAACGCTTATATTTTTCAGCTTCCCAGTAGTCAGCTGAGCAGATGGTGTTTATCTGAGTGTTTTCGCCCAAGGCTGATGGAAACAAAGCAGCTGATTTTACATGGAAACACACAAACTAGTACAGACGCACAAGCTGCTGCTGGTTGGATATGACCAATATCAGATGTGTTTACAGTGTGTTGAGAGTAGTTCTGTCCTCTGTTCATGGATGCTGGTACTGGTGTTAAACGCTGTAAAAGAGGAGGAAGAGGTCACTGTTTCTGGACTTAAAGGAGTGACATGTTTAAATGGAATTATGCATTTTCAAACATTTCCCTGTGGTCTACGTAAACTGTAAATGCTTTGCTTGGGTCTGAATTCTTCATTAATTCAACTCCACAGGTCCATCTTCAACAATATTTCTGAGTAATGACACGAAAAAGGTAATTTGTAGCGCTGGCCCTTTAAATCCAAATAAGCCACTTCAGGCCCCGCCCCCTCCAGGTTGTTGACTGTGCTTTCTGTCCCGTTCAGCCACTTGTGTTCATTAATACAACCAACAACTGAACATTTTAGGTAACCGGCTCGAGGTTTGGACATATTTTCAGTTTTTACTACAACTACTGCTGCTGATAAACAATTATGGCGTACACAGAGAAATGTTCTTAGGCAGTCTTGACCTTATATGTGCAAATGTCATGATGTAACTAGTTATAAAATGTAACAAATTAAGAAGGAATTAAAACAGGTTGTAGAAATCCACTTGATTTTGGCCAAAATTAATATAAAGATAACTTTGCAGGTTCAAATTCAAACTTTATGAACTATTAGGGTTCAAATACACAAATAAATGAACCACAGACTAATAAAAGTGGGTTTAGATAAATATGACCCCTTTAATGTTATTGTCTCTGTTCATGGACTGTAATAGTGACAGTTCATCGGTAACGGCCGCTGATGCCATGTACACATGTAGTTGATATCTGGAAAGACATTTTCTCATGTGTTTTTACCTTCCATACACATGAAAACTCCAGTTTAGGTCACTGAAAATGATTTTTTCTGAAAATGTCTGCCAAAGTGGTAATTTAAAAAGCGTTTAATGGTACTGAATGTCACCGTAAGTGACCTGGGTCTGATTTGTGCAGTTTAAATTGCCATAAAATCTGACATGAGTAAAAACTCAGATTTGGGCCATTTTTACCTGGAGTGTGAACATAGTTAGTTGCTGCTATTTTGACCAGAAGAAGACAAAATCTCAATATTAATGGTCTCCTGGATACATGAAAAAAGAAAGACTTTAGTTGAAAAACTGTAACTTAAACTGCTTCTAGTGGTCAAGTTTCTACTGATCTGAACTGTTTAATACCTGTTGAGCCACTAATTCTGTCAATAAATATAAATAATTGGCGTAAAATGCAGTTTGTCATCTTTTCATGGTCTTCAGATATGATCCATTTGGACGTTCAGAGGCTCTGTAGTTACCATGGAAACACCGTCATCGTCTACAACATTGATTCACCAGTTGGATCAATGACAGTGTATGGAGATGCTTGTTTGGTGGTTAAATACAGGATCCTGAAAAGATAGATCAGATTTTTTATGAGGTATCGTATGAAAATTCAAGGTTTTTGTGTAGCACCTGAGTCTAATTCATGTTGAAATAATGTTTTTGATGTTGTTTTGATGCATTTTCCATTTCTTTTGGTCCATATAAATGTTAATAAACTGGACCAAAGTGATGCTGAATGATATATTTTTTTGATATGAAATATTCTTGTAGAAGGACCTCTGTTAGCATGAAAATGAATCTTCCAAAAACCTAAAACACAAACTTTGTTTATAGAAAAACAAGAGGAAACCCAATACTGTATATTGAAAATTTACAATTTAACATTTATTTGTGCTCTTCCTGTTCAGTTGGTTCCAGTAAAACCTATGTAGTTTGATCAATGACAGTGGATGGAGACACACATTTTCATATTTAGTTGATATATTTTTTTGATCATTTTTCTTCAGTTTCTACTCTTCTGATTATAATAACCTTTCAATTTGTAATGAGCTTTTATGAACATCTACATTATCAGTAAATGAAATGTAGGAAAATACCTGACTTTTACTGAAAAATACAGAGGATAAAATAATAAATGCTGATACATCACTTAGAAAATGGTTAAACGTACAGAAAATTTATTGGAAGACCCTACAAAAATAGTTCCAGGTCTTAATTTTTCTCCATCATTTAATGTTTTGCTCATAGTTGCTTTCTTAAAATAGCAGAGTATGTTTACAATGTGTTGCTATGACAACCATCACACTGATGGAGGACTAACCCATGCATCAGAATCGTAGCTACTAAATGCTTCAATGAAATCTACCTCTGTGAAAGGGGACGTTCTGTATCAAAAAGGAGTTAATGTTCAAGTATGTTTTCTGCCATCAAATTTTTATTTTGTTTTCCAAACTGGCAAAAAGATCATGCATATTAATAACAAATACAAAATATAATCACTGACATAAAAATGAGAGGATGAGAAATAAGAAGACAGCAATAGTAAAAAAACAAAAAAACAAAACAAAAAACACAAAATAAACTCCCCTTCCCTCTCGCTAACCCCTGGGCCCCTCAGAACTACAACCTTCTTTCTTTTATATCTTATTCTTATTCTGGGAAATGTTATTGTACTTTTAGAATGTAAGCCCCTTTTTATATACTTGGCTGTAACCGTTCAGTCTGAGTAAACTTTCCTATATCTGTCATGTTTAACTGTTTTCTTCCAGTGTATTAGTACTCCGTAACAGAGCTGCACAATATATCATTTGAGCATCGTCATGGCAATGTACGTGCGTGATCCACAGCGATCCACCAATCAGAATTGTTCTTAATCAGTTTGCCGAAGCAGATCACGCCCTTGCACATGGAGTGAGTCGCTGGTAACAACATTGAAAAATGAGCAACAAGAGAAAAGATCTTTGCTTGGTTTAGAGTGTCTTACGTTTTTTTTTTTTTAAGTGTTAAAGTATTTTATAATGAAGTCTCCTGTTAGGACCAAACAGCGCCCCCTGTTGACCTTTTACTAAGTCAGTGTAAATCTGTAAACCTGACTCGCTGTTATCGGAGAAGTGTCCGTCCTCATCTGAGGTGATGAAGCAGCCTATTGGTTCTGGCTGATCTCCACCCTACTGTCAGGGGATTGGACTCGTCTTTCAGATGAGACCTGGTACCCCCCCCACCCCCCGAGTCCCTGAAGCGTGACATCACAAATTGCTTTCTTGTGTTTCTGCACTGCACCAGTCGATGTGTCTGCATCAGTTCATCCACAGAAATGAAAACAGAACTTCACCTCGTCTCGACTCGTCAGATCTGTGCGGACGCTTTCAGACTTTAATCAACTCTTTAACAGGAATCTACAGTCAAAACGTTACCATGACAAAAATGTTTACATCAGCCGGTATCGATGATTACCAGGATAAATATCAGATTGTTATTTCTTTCAAGTTTTAAAGTTGAATTTTGGTTCTGAGGGAAAGTTTAAGAGACCAGACAGACAAAAAAAAAAAAAAAAGAGACCAGACAGTTACTAATGGGATTAAATTGTCTGATTGTACCTACAAAACAATGAAAATAGAATTGTAGGAAAAAGATAATTGTGTAAAACTTGCACACAAAGACCAAACTGGCATACAATTTTGAATAATCTTTGTCATTGTTACAGGAACAATGAAAATCATTTAGTGGCTCTGTTCTTTTTAGCAGCAAATGCTTAAAGTGCAAACAAAAGACTATATTTAAAAAACTATTACAGAAAATTTGACTTAAAATATGCATTGAAAAATACTGAAATATACAGAAGGCCAACTCTATCACAGAGAGAAGAAATATATACAAGATAAAAAAGAAAAATACGTGTGCAAGGTAAGATTAAAAACAAGCAGCAAAACAAGAAAATAGACAATGAAAATGTGAAGAAAATAACAGAAAAAGATTGTAAGACTTAAAAGTATGCTAGAACTAAAAAACAAAATAAGATGCTTAAAAGTACAAAAACAAGAAAACTGCATAAAATTTGCAATAAGATAAAAACTGTGAAAGAGACAAAAACATGAAAACAATGGAAAAAGATGAAAAAAAAAGTAAAAGTTGCCAAAAGATATGAAACTATAATAGACAATAATAGTGCAGTCGAAAACAATGAAAAAACAAAGCTAAAAGATGTAAAAAGGCACAAAAAATACAAAAAAAGATGACAATGTGGTGAAGGATAAAACAAAGAAATAATGCAAAAACACCAAAATTATGCAAAAAGACAAATATGACATAAGAGTTAAAGGATAAGCCAAAAAGTCTTAAAAAGTAACAACTATGTAAATGCAAGAGACACAAAAAATGAAAATAACGCAAAAGTAGTATAAAAAAAAAAAAAACATCAAAAATGAGGTAGAAGGTGTAACGTGTTGAAAATAAACCAAAACGGATGCAAAACTGGTGCAAAAAAACAGAGATAAAAGTTACAAAATTATGAAAAAAAACCAAAAGCTCTGTCAAAACTGAAAACACAAAAGGAAAAATTTAAAACTTGCAATAAATTAAAACCAGATAAAAACAGAGCTTTTTAGTCTGAGTTGATTTATTTCTTATTTTGATCATTTTATTTATTTGAATCTAATCCAACCCACAATATAAAAGATCTTTGGTCAGTGTATTTCATAAAATTGAGGGAGAACATTCAATAAATTAAAAATATTTGGAGTAAAATTAATTAAAACAGCAGAACCTTGTTGTGTTTCATTGGATGTTTCATTCTGGTCATTTTGAAGCAGTGCATGAAAATTAAAATACACACTGTTAGAAAGATCTGCAGAGGAAAAAAAAAAAAACGCTCTAATTCGGAGACGCTGGAGATTTTAATTATTCATCAAATTTGAGATGATTTTAATTAAGTTTCATAGAAGCAGTTAAGCAGAAGGGAAATAAATCCCCCAACGCTTTAATGGGAACACGGAGCGAGGAATGAGATTTGAGGAATTAGTTGCGTAACTGGTCCTCGTCCTCGTTTCAGGGACGAAGATGGCCCTGAAGTTTCTGAGGAAGAAGACGACCAAGCTGAAGAGTTTCCTCCGCGAGTACAGCATCTCCTTGTACCTGTCGCCGTGTCCCTTCATCATCAACATGTACGGCATCGCCTTCGAGACCGACGACTACTACATCTTCGCCCAGGAGTTCGCCGTGGCCGGAGACCTGTTCGACATCATCCCCCCCCAGGTCAGATCCACATCTACAGTCACCAAATCCACATTATTTCCATTTAATCCCCAAATGCTGCTGAGTATTTTTAGCTACAGATGCTGCACCCATCCAGTTTCACCAAACACATCTATCACCAGGCTTTTATTGTGAAATACACGATGTTTTATATTGGCATAAATATCATTGCACTGGTTAGTTTGGTTTAGACTGTTATCTTTGCTTCTAAAATGGCTCAGAGACGGATTTTATTTCATTTCTCTCAACATTGATTTTTTTTTTTTTTAAATCCATGACTATGATTTTAAATGTTCTACCTCTACATTTTTTAAAAAATATTTTCTGTGCTGTGACTGTAAACAATAATTTTCTACCACAACACTCATTCTCACTTAAGAAAAATCTCTCATTAAACTTTAACTATACAGTTTACATGCACACACACACACATATATATATATATATATATATATATATAAATAAATAAAACTTTTGATAAAAATAATACGATACATCATGTCTACAGCTGTAAGATGTCCTGGTCATGATGGTTTGAGTTATAAACATTGATATAAACTCACTTGATTTTTTTTTTTTTTTTTTTAACAATTTTTTTAAATGTTACAAATTTGCTTTTACTAATAATGGTGCATATTTTATTGGCTTATAACACGTAAATGGTTACAGATATCAACATAGTTACTATTGAGCACTGATAGGAAGTTATGTATGACTGAATTAGTTGAGTTCTCCTCCAGTGAAAGTACCACCCACTTCTATTGGGAGACTGATCTCCTCCATCAAGACCACAGGACTCTAATGCCACGTTTCCACTATGTGGAACTGGCTCGACTCGGTTACCAGGTACTATTCCTGGAGACCATTTCCATTACAGGATACTACCGACTTCAGTGTACCTGAATGTCACAGCAACGCAGCACATAACTTCTGCGACGTCTGCTCTGAGAGTTGCTAATAAACCCGCTCGTTGAGTGTTGTCCCATCATGCTCACGCTGAATTTTTTCATCGGCCACCTAGGACAGAAATGTCTGAACCTCCTTGACCGACCACAGAGTCGTTTTGCGGGCTGCCATCATGTGGATTAGCCTATCGGTATATTTACTGTAAACTTCCGAATCTGTTTTTTTTAAAATGGCGAGTTGCACATTGAAGACGCAATGACGCAGAGACAACTCTGACCAATCAGCGGTCTGCAGTGTTTACACATCATGTTTTCGTATCTCTTCCCCCATTTTGGAACCTAAGCGGAGCAGATACCAAAAAACTAGTAATGGGTACTAGATTCTTGGTCCTTTTACATAATGGAAACGCAAAAACGCAGAGTTGAGTTGAGCCGAGTCCATACCACATAGTGGAAACACAGCATAACATAGCAGCAGAACCTAATAACCTCGCAAATTCAACTTGTTATTGATTCTTAAAGCTGTGTATGACGTTTGTCGCCAATTTTTCATCAAATGTGTAAAACCTGAGTGATAGCCTAAATATCACAAATCTGTTAGGCTTTAAGTGATTATGCATGGAATTCCACACAGCTGAGGTATGGCTGCAGCGGCAGGAAACACAAAAATGGCTTCATTGCCTCTTGCTACTGTGGCTGCGTGGAATTCAGAAAAAACCTGAGTGACGGTTTTGTTTAGGTTTCAGTTTGGTATGTAAACAAATAGACTGTGGTAGAGTACACTTCAAAGTTCTTCACCTTGAGGGGAGTGATTCAGGTGCATAATCACGGAAAAACTAATGGATTCATGATACTTCGGCTATCACTTGGGTTTTACAGATCTGATTAAAACTTGGTGACAAACGTCATACACAGTTTTAATAGAACATGCAGGTGAGATACAGGGACACTGGTCGTATTTTTCTTAGATTTTCTACAGTTTTGGGAGTAAACTGTTCAACTCTGCACGATGTCTTTAAAGTTGATGTATATTTGTAAACAGTGAAATGTTTGTCCAGATGAATATCAGAGTGTCCAGAGTTAGTCCAGGCTTGTCACATGACCTTGGTTTCTGTCTCTCCGTCCAGGTGGGTCTCCCTGAGGCAGTGGCGAAGCGTTGCGTCCACCAGGTGGCGATCGCCCTCGACTACCTGCACTGTAAGAAGCTGGTCCACAGGGACATCAAGCCTGAGAACATCCTCATTTTCGACAGAGAGTGTCGTAAGGTCAAGCTGTCGGACTTCGGCATGACGCGGCGCGCTGGCTCTCCGGTGAAGCGCGTTAGCGGAACCATCCCGTACACAGCACCGGAGCTGTGTGACACGTCACGCCATGAGGGCTTCTGTGTGGATTACAGCACAGACGTGTGGGCGTTTGGGGTGTTGCTCTTCTGCATGTTGACAGGGAACTTCCCCTGGGAGAAGGCCATGCCCAACGACGCCTTCTACGAGGAGTTTGTTCGCTGGCAGCGGCGTCGGACGGGTGCGGTGCCGTCACAGTGGCGCCGTTTCACTGATGAATCTCTCCGAATGTTTCGCCGCCTCCTGTCGATTGAACAGGATCGCCGCTGCTCCGTCAAAGAGGTTTTCAGCTACTTCAACCAGAGCTGGATGTTGGACACGGAGAACGGAAACAGCAGCACCAGCAGTGGGGGTTTGGCGAGCAGCGCACCGCCACCACCACTGGACATGAGCTCGTCCTCATCTGAAGAGGACGTCCTGGTGGACAGACTGAAGCAGCAGACGCTGTCTCCTGGATGCACGGTGGCGAAAGGTGGCATCATGATGGACACTCACTACTCGGCCATGTCCACCAACAGCTCGCCATCGTCCACCGGCAGCTACGAACGGGTCAACAGAGAAAACAACGAGCGCGGACGCATTCTGGTGGCCACATCCATCGAAATCTGCGTGTAGAGATGAGGCCATCGCTTCACAGGATGTCTACGCTCACACGAGTAATGTTAGTGTGCGCTCAAGTGGAAGATTTCTCAAAGTATGAGGAAAACTAGGAAAGCGAGGAGGGGACAGTGGCGTCAGGAAAATGTGGCTTCACTGTGGATTTCCTCATTTCTGATGAAGACGAACTCTGAGGAAATGAGGCATGGGATGGTCTGGACCTGAGCCTCCGACGTCCGGTTTATATTTCACTTAAGGCAGGACATGAACTCACTGGAAAAGAGAAGCTGAAGGCGGAGAAAGAACGAATCCACAAGCAATATGTTCAGTAGTTTTAGGGCAAACGAACTGCAGACCAACAAAGATGGAGGTGCGAGTTCAGCTTCAGAGGCGATTCTGATCATGTGATCGATGTGACTGACGGTACCGTGGTGTTTATTGTAGTACAACATCCTCATGTTTGGTAGACAGGTTTCTGTGAGGTTTTTTTTTTTTCCAAGTTAAATTATTTATTCATATCAGACACATATTCATGGTTTGGTTGAAGTGGCAGCGAGATCTGAAGCCATCTTTAATCTAATACGTCTTAGATTCGCAGCTGCTTTTTTTCTTTTTTGTCATAGATGTAAATCTGTAACCATTTCTTACCTAACTGTCCTTTTAATGTTGGCCTGTGATGCCTAAAGCCTCTGTACAGTAGCAATCGCCAACAGGAGCAGCCGAAAAATCACCTGAAGTTAAAGTTTGATATGATTCAAGGTAAAATAATCAGAAAAAAATAAACCATAAATAATGTTAATTTTTCAGCCTGTGTGCTTCATTAATCAAATGAAGAACATACTTTATCTAAAACATGGCAAATTACATTTTCCAGTATATTATAGAAGAGGACAATGTTTTCTGTGATGCTCATCAGTGAAAAAACAAAACAAAAAAACCCTGAAAATGTGAAGGATGGATGTAAAAAATAAGTTGGTTTTGTGGAAAATGTTTCAAGAAAAGTTTCTTTTTTGTGTTTTTCAAGAACTACTGCATGATGTTCTATTACTGTGGTGAATATTTATTGAAATAAACACCTCAAGAGTCAACAATGATGTGTTTTTATTACATAAAGATGTCAATTAAATGTGAATTCTGCCACATGGGAATCGTCCTCCTCAAACTTTGTCTTAGTCCATGAAAGTCTAATGAAGAAAACAAATCCACACAATAGAACCAGGAGAAAAAAACCACAGTTGTAGTATGTGATGTAATTTCATATGATATACTGATCATTTACTTTAGAGTTCAGCAGCTGTGAATCTATATTATAAACGCCAAGTAGTCTGTGTGTGTGTGTGTGTGTCTCAGGAATCACACAAAATCTGGAAAGAGCTGACTGCTGCAGTTTGGCAGACTTGTGTATTTTTGGTCAAGAAAGACAGTAGTGAAAACGGCAAGTTGATAGGACCAGTATTTTGGGAGATTTTAGTAATTTTGGAGTACATTAGCCTTACAATCACATTGCTACGGCCAGAAAACTTTGGCGGTGACTGCTGGACAAATGCGGTACAGCATGCACGAATACACAACAGCATAAAAACTACCACATCTAGAACCCATGGATCCCCAACGGGTCAACACACTAGTACTACGGTATAATAGTGTTACATCATTAAAGCTGCGTATAACTTGTCACCAATTTTTCATCAAATCTGTAAAACCCCAGTCATAGCCTAAGTATCACGAATCTGTAAGTCTTTCCGTGATTATTCACCTGAATCTTTTCCCTCACGATGAACAATTTCAAAGTGTACTCCACCATAAACAATCAATTTTTTTTTTCAAACAGAGCCAGTAGGTCACTCGGGCATTTTCGGAAATTTGTTGCAATGTGCATTGTGGGAGGCGGAGCTTCACACAGCTGCAGTAGCAAGAGGAAATGAAGCAGTTTCTGTGTTTGTTGCCGCTGCGGCCATAATGCGGCTGCGTGTAGCTTCGCTTCCTACAATGGACATTGCGACAACTTCCCAAAAATGCCCGAGTGACCTACTGGCTCTGTTTGTAAACACATAGATTGTTTATGGTGGAGTACACTTTGAAATTGTTCACTGTGAGGGAAGAGATTAGGGATGTAACGATACGAAAATTATCACGGTTATCATTATTATCGCGGTACTGTTGAAATGTGGTCGAAATGTTCAAAAAGTACTTATACACAAGAAAACAACAAAAAATAATAATAATAGGCACAATGTACTTTCTGTTGCAGAAACATTCAAATATTATGTAAACATCAAAAATACAAATGTGCATTAAAGATATGTATTTATGTGTATTTTTGCACATCTT